>NW_005201025.1:144636-159442 GCF_000372725.1 Emiliania huxleyi CCMP1516 | reverse complement strand
GGAGGGGAGGAGGGGAGGCGACCTGCTCGACGCCCTGCAGGTTGAGCTGCACGCCCGCGTCAGGCCCTCCCAGCCAGACACGGCAGTTGAGCCCGCGCGTGCGGTGCTCGACGGGGTCGTCCCACTTGAAGTCCACCTCGGACGGCCTCGGGCCGCCCTTGACGTCGAACCCATTCATCAGCCTCGTCGCCGCCTCGCGCAGCGGCACGGCCAGCTGTACGTCGGAGAGGGCGCAGCCGGCGTGCGGTTGGCCGTCGCCGCCCCTCGCGCCGGGCGGCACGGCGAGAGTGAGGCCGAGCTGGGCGAGCCCGTCCGTCTGCAGCTCGCCGCGCACCTGCGGGGCGTGTGGTCGCACACGCGTCTCAGACGGCGCGGCGTGGACGAGCCGCCGCCCGTCTTGCCGCTCGCCACGCCACCTCGACAATGAGGCCCCTGCAGCCATCCGGCACCGCCCCCATCTCGCCGGCCGACAGCGCGCCCGACGAGGCCCACTCCACGCCCCCCGAGGCGGTCCTCGTGAAGGCCGGCGCCCCCGACGGCGCCCAGCGCATCTCGCGGACCCCTCCCCCGCCCCCGCCGTCCGCATGCAGCCGGAGCTGCACGGGCGCCGCCAGCAGCTCGACCGCCCCGACAGAGAGCGAAGCGGGCAGGCCGCGCCGCGTGAGGCGGAGGGTGCGGCGGCCTAGAGAGGGGCCGCGCTGTGGGTGGAGGCAGACGACGCGCTAAAGACGCGGCGGCGCAAGTCGCGCGGGCGGCCCGACGCGGCGAGGCTGAGCGAAGACGCGTCGAGGCGGATCGGCTCCCACACATCCCCGCGGCTGCGGTGCGCGGCGCCGTGTGCGGCCGACGTGCCGACCGCCCCCTCCCCCGCCGTCGAGTCGAGCCAGCGCAGCCGCGAGTGGCGCCACAGCTCGTTGTCGCCGCGCTGCACGGCCAGCTCTGCAGACACCGACACCGACACCGACACGCTCTCCGTCCACCTGCGGCGCCGCCGTGTCACTGCTACTCAAAAGTGAGTACTCACGCGTGGTCACAAGCGCCCTCCGTCCACCTGCGAGTGAGTGAGCCGACGATGAGGAAGGGGCGATCACCGCACGCCCACCGATGCTCCCCTCCCTCCACCTGCGTGCCGGCGCGCCTCGCTCCGAGGGTGCGCCGGCCGCCAGCACCGTCGATACGCTCACTGTCCCGCTGTATGTACCCGGCCTGGCGCCGGGCGGCACGTCGAGACCGAACCAGAGGGGCTGCACCTACCGGATGTGGTCCCGGACATGCACATGTCCCAGCCTGCGCGCGGCACGCCGGCACCGAAACAGAGGCGCTGCACCCCTCCTGCCGCGACGCGAATGCCGCCCTCCGCCTGCGCGGAGCCGTTCGGCGTGTTGATGCACCGCAACCGCCACGCAGGAAGCTCGCTGCCTATTCACAGCAGAGAGGTGTGATGAGACGCCGTTCACAGACGGTGCGTGGCGGAGTGCCGGACAAGGCGCCTGTTCACAGCAGGAAGCTCGCTGCCGCCGCTGCCGCCGCCGCTGCTGCCGCTACCGCTGCTGCTGCCGCCGCCGCCGCCGCCGCCGCCGCTGCCTCGTCGCGTGCCGCTGCCGCTGCCGCTACTGCCGCCGCCGCTGCTGCTCCGCGTGGCTGGGCGGCCTCCCATCGCGAGCCCCGTCCACGAGGGCAGCAGCTGCAGGGGGCGGAGTGGCGCGTGCACGCCTAAACACAAGCTCACGCTAGGTCTCCTCCCCGGTGGCAGCCGCCGTGCAATTGGGGCGGAGTGGCGCGTGCTCGCCCAGCTGAAAGACAAAGAACTCCCCGCGGCTCGCCTCGCCGCGGAAGGCCGTCGCGTTGGGCGGCGCCACGCCCCTGCCCAGCCAACGCAGCGGCAGCCGGTCGAGCATCCGGATCGGGTACCGCCTACCAGATTTCTGCTCTACTCCACTAGACCACCGGCACGACATCCCATTGTGCGATGCGACCGGTCCGGAGAGTTGGGGGGGGGGGGGGTATCGACCCATCTGGCTCAACCAACACTGAGTGCATTGCGCCCGAGCGGGTCGTGTGGTCGCCTCCCCTCCCCCCCTCGGACACCCGGGCGGTCCGACTGCAACGAGGCGAGATCTCGGCCAGATCGCGGCTGTCCGTCGCCTCCCCTCCGCCCAAACCAGCGCCGGCCGCCGGCTCGCGGCGCAACGCGCTCGAACCGCCTCCGTCTCCGCTGCGCTCGCCGCCACCTCCATCGGGTGAAACGCGTCCTTCTCGGTCCGGGCCTAACACATCGCTGACGAGTCCAGACTGGTGTCGACCGCCCGCCGGCCGGAAGCCGTCCTTCTCAGTCGGACGCCTCAAACTGCGCAACCCGCGCGCGCGCCACGCGCGACCGCCACCCCGCGCGGCCGGCGAGCGCCTTTGCGCGCCGCCGGAAGTGGCGCGAGCCGCGCGACTCGTACGAGTCGCCGGCTTCGTAGTAGCGCGACGCGCACGAGGAGGCGGGGCCTAACGAGGACATGTCCCGGACACGTCGTGGACGTCGTGGCGACAAGCGCGAGGCGCACGGAGTGGCATGGAGGGGCCTGTGACGCAGGGCGTATCGTCGTACGGGAGGTAGTAGAGCAGGTAGCGGCGGCCTATGGGGCATGGCGTGGACATGTCGTGGACGCGTGGTCGCACGGGAGAGCGTGCAGCGGGTAGGCGGCGGCCGCGGGCGGTTGAGAGGCGTCGTGCGGTGGCGGGCCTCGGGTCGCGGACTGGGGTGCAGTCCAGGTAGGCCTCCGAGTACGAGCCGCGCCGCACGTCTGGCGCGCCGCACGCCGCGGACACATAGCACCACGGCACCTGCAGCGGGTCGAGGTGCGACTCCCACGCCTACTGTGAACAGCGTCTCTTCACACCCGCAGCTGTGAACAGGGTCGAGGTGCGACTCCCACGCCTACTGTGAACAGCGTCTCTTCACACCCGCAGCTGTGAACAGGGTCGAGGTGCGACTCCCACGCCTACTGTGAACAGCGTCTCTTCACACCCGCAGCTGTGAACAGGGTCGAGGTGCGACTCCCACGCCTACTGTGAACAGCGTCTCTTCACACCCGCAGCTGTGAACAGGGTCGAGGTGCGACTCCCACGCCTACTGTGAACAGCGTCTCTTCACACCCGCAGCTGTGAACAGGGTCGAGGTGCGACTCCCACGCCTACTGTGAACAGCGTCTCTTCACACCCGCAGCTGTGAACAGGGTCGAGGTGCGACTCCCACGCCTACTGTGAACAGCGTCTCTTCACACCCGCAGCTGTGAACAGGGTCGAGGATTGACTCCCACGCCTTGCACGAGGAGCCGTAGCCGTGCGCGTTGCTGTAGCCGCTGCAGCCGCACCCGGGCTCGCGCCGAGGGGCCCACGCGCGGACCGGGTGCTCCTCGTCGTATGAGTAGTCGTAGCTGTACGTGCCGCCCGCCCGCGGCGTGCTCTGCGTGGCGCCGTGGCTATCCTCGTCGCCGTCGTAGCTCGCATCATAACTCCCCTCGCCCTCCTCCTCCTCCTCCTCCTCTTCCTCCTCCTCCTCCTCCTCGCCCTCCTCCTCCTCCTCCTCGCCCTCCGCCGTACAGTCGACAAACCGCTCGCCGAACGAGCCGCGCCGCACGTCTGGCGCGCCGCACGCCGCGGACACGTAGCACCACGGCACCTGCTGCGGGTCGAGGTGCGACTCCCACGCCTACTGTGAACAGCGTCTCTTCACACCCGCAGCTGTGAACAGGGTCGAGGTGCGACTCCCACGCCTTGCACGAGGAGCCGTAGCCGTGCGCGTTGCTGTAGCCGCTGCAGCCGCACGGCGCACCGCGCGGGCGCCACATCAGCCTCCTCGAGCCGCGGCGGCGGCGGCCCTCCGCCCCGGCTGCGTCGTAGTCATAGCTGTAGGAGCTGTCACGCTGGTTCCGCCGCCGCGGCCGGCGGAGGGCGATTCGGCGGGCGCCGCCGCCGCCGCCGCGCTCGTCCGACGCGTCGAAGAGGATCTCAGCCGCCTCCGTGGTCGCCGACACGACATGCACGCCGCGCACGGTGCTCCCGGTCCTCTCGTCGACGAGGATGAGCTTGCGATTGGCCATCGGTAGGCCGGGCAGCCGCCACTCGACTCGCGCCCACGCGATGTCCCCGGGAGCGTCGAGCACCAGACGCGCACGGTGCGATCCGAAGGAGCGCGCCGGCCACGCGGTGGTGGCAATGCGGTACAGCGAGAGCGCTCGCCGGGCGAGGTCAGGAGACATGGCCGCCCCGGACGCCGGCGCAACAGTGCGAGCGTCGAAGATGTGCAGGGCCACAAACGCCAGTGCAAGGCCGAGGAGGAGCCAGCGCACGGACGGGCAGTGCATGCGACGAGGTGGTGCACCCGATTTTTGGCGCAAATGCGTGTTCTGGGTTCGGACTTTTTGCATGGTATGGTACTGCAATTCGAGACCATACCCCCCCGCCTGCTGACAGACCCAGCCTCCCGGCTGCCGGCCTCGGGCGGTCAGGACCATACCCCCCCACCCTTTGGGCCGCGAGGGTACCATACCATACCCCGGAAAAAGTTGGAAGCCTGGAGAATTTTACAACCAATCTGCGAGACACGCTGAGCATCATAACAGCTGTTATGTGTCCCACGGATTTTTCTTTTGGAGCCCCGCCGCGCGTATCCCGGCGTTCGCCGGTAAATTCTTCTTTCGGAAATTGTAAAATTCTTCTTTCGGAGCGCCCGCCAACAACCATGGCCTACCGGATGAAGATGTTCAAGAGCCAGAAGCCCTCGTCGGTTGACCTGCGTGACCTGCGCGTCTCCGACTTCAAGAGGGTTCCCGGCTTCAACTATGTGTCGGCGGAGGACGAGCACACGGACAACTCGCTGTGTGCTCTGACATCCGAGAGGCGTGGGCCATCAACGCGTCAAACGGCCTGCAAATCTACGCGTTTCCCGAGGGATCGAAGGACGAGTCGGCGACGTGTTTGTCAACACGCCGAAAATGTTTCAGAGCGTCATGTCCGTTTGGTGTGCCCGGCCATCCGACCTCGGCTCGGACATGTGGCTAGCCGTCGTCGAGATTCCGAGCAAGCAGCAGAACGCGCCCCTGTTCGGCACGTTGGAAGTGGCGGCTCCGCTGAGCGCGTGTTATTGAATTTAACTTGAGGGCAAAAGAGAAAATATTTGGCGATCGATGCCGACCGAACCTCGCGCGCGGGACCTGTTCCTTTTTACCCATCTCACAGTAGAGGTGTCCGTTTTTATTTACTCGCGCGCGGCAGCGCGCGAAACGAAATTCCAGCGGCGAGCAGTTCGGTGTGGCCTCGCTTGCGTCTCGGGCCATAACACCGTGGATCCGGGACGGCTCTCTCATAGCAGCCCATAACATGTTATGGGCTGCTATGCCCCGAGAGCCATAACACCATAACAATAACTGCGCCTGGGGACAAACACACACACACACACACACACACACACACACCACGACACAACACACACACAGAGAGAGAGAGAGAGAGAGAGTGAGTGAGTGAGTGAGTGAGAGAGAGAGAGAGCGATCATCGCGCGCCTTCCGGGAACCGTCGCCTCGCTGGCGGCGCGGTCTGGTGCCGCGGGGCCCAGCTCTCCTGTGGGCTCGCGGCGGCTCGCCGCCGCGGTGCCGAACAATGTGATCAGTCCGGATTCGTCCCGGCGTGCCGCCGGTGCCGCTTCCTCGCCAATTTTTGGCTCGACCAGTTTGTCGACAAAGTTGCCTCCGAGCTCCTGCTGCTCGACTGCGCGGCGGAACCGGCCCATCGCGGCTGAGACGTGATGCGCCGGCACCGGGGCAACGGCGCGGGACCATTTCCAGGCTCTCTCGAGCAACCTCAAATTTGGCCGATTTTGTGGATCTCAACCTTGCTGCTCTCTGACCACAACCTCGCGGCCCGCTGCGCGGCTCTCCGAGCGCGAGAGGAGTCGTCTACGAGGCGGCGGCGAGCGCAGGCGGCGGCGGCGCGGCGGCGCGGCGGCGGATCGCGGCGCAGACAACGGCAGCAATCTGGCTGCTGCTTGCTGCTGCAGCAGCTGCTGCTGCGGCTGCTGCTCCGCTGCCGCTGATTGCGCTCGAGACCTCCTCTCGCTGCCTTTCGCTGCCTCGAGGGAGGAGGGGAAGACGTCGGGCTGAGCCGGCTTGCCCTGGATCGCCTGCACTGAGGCCCCTCCCCGAAAGGCAAGTGTTAGCCACAAGAAACCGAGACCCCTCCCCACCGCCCCAATCCCCCCACCCCCTTGCTCCCCTCCCCCCCTCGGGAGGGCCGAACTGAGGCGCCCGTGGGGACCCCGCACTTCCCTTCCCCCCTCGGAGGGCCGGACTGAGGCGTCGAGGGCCCCGCTCTTTCCCTCACATAGCGGCCACTCTTCGGATCGCTGGTCGAGCGACCCGGGGGATGCGCCCGCGCGCCTGACCCAGGCGCGAAAACGAATCTGCGAGGCGAGGCCGCTCACGCGGCCCGATGGGGAGGAACGGGGCGAGCCCACTCCAACCCACCCGCGCTAGGTCTCGGGGGACGAAGGGGTCACACCCGACGACCTCGGGAACTAGCCGGGGCAGTCGGAGAAGGGGCAACTCCGTGCACTGACGGTCGGCCGTCAGAAAACACGCCTGCGTGGATCGCGTCACACCAATCCTCGCTACCCAACGCGGCCAAAGGATATCCACCTCGAGAACCTCGAGGGAACCGTCGCGGCCTTCATCTCGAGGTACCACGGCTCAGCCACGGTGCGCAAGCAGCGCCGGGCGACGACGGCTTACCGCCTCCCGGTCCCCCTCGGCACACCTCCGCTGCTTAATGTTTGACGACTCGAACCCGTGAAGCTTCACCATGCGCGGAGAGCGGCGACTACACGAAAATTGGGTGCGGCTTTTTTCCTTCGCCGCCAAGGAGTGCTCTTGTGTCATCGACAGTCGGTATAATACGACATGTGGGGCCTCGAATCCCTCACCACGACCCTCGCGCTGCTCAACGCCTCCGCCCTGACGGAGCAGCTGACGGACGCCGGCGGCGCCACTTTTGCCTTTGCGCACAACTGGACCGAGGCCGGCGACGCCGCAGCCAGCCAGTGGGAGGCGGCGCAGGCCATCAACTGGACCGATACCGTGAGCGACTGGCAGCTCACCGCCAGCGACTGGGCGGCCTCCACCACGGGCGGCTTTGCGACGAACTTCACGGCCAACCAGACCGAATGGGCGCAGTTCATGGCGGAATGCTACGGCGTCGAGGGAAGCAAGGCGGCAGCGGCGGCCGTTGCGGGAAACGCTGCCTGCGGCCTCCTCCCCATCTCCTGCCCCTTCGTCGCCGCCTACAGCCTCTACCAGAACTACCAGGCGGCGGTGGCGCTCAGCAAGGAGGGTGTCGACGGGATCGACCCATGCTCGGAAGTGCGCAAGGCGTATCCGACTGCAGACGCGCTGCTCGCCGCGCCTGCTGCAGCCGCGTCGCAGCCGGCTCGGGCCAGTGCTGCGCAGCTGCTGGCGATCGTGGCGCTGCCGGTGCTCGCGATCGGGCTGCTGCGCGACCACCGCAGACGTCTGCTCGCCCACTCAGGCGCGGCAGACTCAGAGAGCAGCCTGGTCTAAACCGCCGCGGCGGTCGCCCCCGCGTCGGCCGGCCGGCGGGTTGGACCGTTTCGCGGTACTCGCAGTCGTCGGGTGAGCCTTACACGGTTCGGTCTTGGCACAGTATATTACAAACGAGGAGTGATTGGGCCCCGGGCAGCGGGGTCCGCAACCGGCCCAACGACCAAGCGCCGGCGACTCGCGCCGAGTGCGACGCGCGAGAGCGTCCAGCGTCGTCAGACGTCAGTCGAGTGGAGAGAGAGAGAGCAGAGAGGCCCCCGGGCAACAACGCGAACGAACAAGACTCTCTCCACGAGTGAGGCCTAAGGCGCAGCAGGCGGTGCGAGGCGCTGCCGCTGAGCCGCGCAGCGCGTGTTGTGCCGCGCCCGGCTGCGCCCTGCGCGCACAGTGCGCGCGTCTCGCACGTATGCGGCGCGATGGCAGAGCGAATTTAACAATTATGTGGCGCGTGTGTGCGCGCGGTGCGGTGCGAGTACGGCTCTCCGAGCGCGGGGGAGGCTCTCAGACGCCCTGCTCTGCCAGCAGCTCGTCGCGGCGGCGGCGCGCCCGCGCGCGGGTCACGACGGCGTTCGAGGTGCGACAGACGTCGCCGTCCACCGGCAGCTCGCCCGTCCGCATGTAGCGGCTCATCTTGTCGAGGCAGGCGCGCACTCCCTCCTGGTCGTAGTCCGCCGAGGCGACGCAGTGGCCGACGCCCTGCCACGTCAAGATCGTCGCGTCGGGCAGGGAGGCGCGCATCCAGCGCGCGTCGAGATATGGCGTGGACCCGTCGTAGAGCGAGTTGACGACCAGGGCGCGCACACCGGCCCGCCAGCCAAAGACGGGCGGCGTGGGCTTCGCCGGCCACGTGAGGAGGTCGAAGCCGTTCTCGTTCGCCACGCCCACCTCGACGGGGCCATAGTTGCGGACTAGCGACTGGTACAGGTCCATCGCGCCCGCGATCGAGTAGCGCCCCTCGTAGTCGAGGGCGTTGACGGCCACCTCGGTGAACGGCGGCTTGTACGCGTCGGTGCAGTGGCCGTGGAGCATCCAGTTGGGGCCGCAGGTGCTGTTCAGCACGCGCTCGCTCGACACCTCCACCCACGAGGCGTGCTCGCTGCTCAGCATGGACAGCACGCTGATGGCCGTCCGCCACGGCGCGGAGTCCTCCGCCTCGGCGCCCTGGATCTCGCCGACGACGTAGGAGCAGAGCGCCGGCGCCGTGACGACGTACCGCTGCCCCGCGTTCGTGTACGCGGCGAGCGCGCCGCCGTTCGCCTTCGCCACCAAGCTCTCCCACACGTCGTCGCCGCTGAAGGCGCACGGCAGCTCGTACCGCGTCGAGCCGCCGCGCGAGCGGAGCTCGAAGGAGTACCGCTCGTCCGCCATCTCCTCGCAGATGCTGCCCAGCTTGAAGAGGATGTGCCGCGTCGCGTGCGCGTAGCCGATGTAGTAGTCCTTCGTGCTCGGCCGCACAACCGCGTTACAGCAAAATCGCGCTCTACATCGCTCTACAACGGAGGCGCTTCGTCCCGCGGCGGATGTAGAGCTCTACAGCTCTACAGCGCTCCAGAGCGCTCTACATCTCTACAGCTCTACAGCGCTCTACACTCTACATCCTCTACACCCTCCCTCAGGATGGCCGTGGGCGTGGCGGACCCGGACGAGCTCTGGGAGGTTCAGTGTCAGTGAGTATATTGTAGAGACTGACCATGTGCACAATATCTCTCACCTCTCAGTCTAGCTAGGCCAGGGGAGGCGATGCCGGGGCCGCCGTACAGCAGCTCGATGGTGCTTCGCCGGCGTGCGTCCCGGAAGCGGTGCCGGAAGCGTCCCGCCCGGAAGCGGTGGTCCGTGGGAGGAAATCGGGGGACAACGCCGACGGCGATCTGATTCGACTTTTAACTTCAAACAAAGACAGTGGCACGCGCCGCAGCGCGGTCGGTGCGTGCCACTGTCAGGAGCGGATCCGTCAGTTAGATGTTAGTTGTGTTCACGCGGGAGAGGGGGGACGACACTGCTTTGGCAGCGTGCACCTCGATCCTGTACCGTGTTTGTTATGGCCCCCCCAATGAACACTCCAGTGAGGGTGGGCGAGACGGGATACCCATCACTGAGCCGACAATGCTACGGGTAGCCCCAGGGTGGCGCCCACCCCCCATGCCCTCGGGCACTTGCCTGCGCCCTCGCGCACTAGCCCACGCCCTGCCCCGCAAGATCTCACTCCATCCCGGCCTGTGGCATACCTCGGCACCCCCTTGCACGGAATCTGAGCGTGAGGGAATCTGAGTGTGAGGGAATCTGAGCGTGAGGGAGAGAGAGAGAGATTTTTAGCAATACCAAACAACTCTAACACTCACACGTCATTTGGGGCTTTGTTTTGAGGGAACCTGGGCAGTGCCGCGTAGTGCGGCGTGCGCGGACGTGCGCGGGCGTGCGCGGGCGTGCGCGGGGCGTGCGCGCACGTGCGCGGGCGTAGTGCCGCGCGCGCGTGCGCGCACGTGCGCGGGCGTGCGCGCGCGCGCGTGCGCGGCGTGCGCGGGCAGGGCGCAGGCAAGTGCCTGAGGGTATGGGGGTGGGCGCCACCCTGGGGCTACCCATAGCATCGTCGGCTCAGTGATGGGTATCCGACGATCGAGGGGTCCCGTACCATGCGGAATCGACCCTCTCCAATGGCTCAAGTGCTCAAGTGTCATGGTTAGGCACCCTCGATCGAGCAGCAGCCACCCTCGACGACCTCGACACTTCCAGCCCCACCTGCAATGGCCGAGACGCAGCACCCCCTCCACCCGGACATCCTCCTCCCCACGTTTGAGGCTCTCGGCCTCCGGCACGCGCTCCGCGCGGCGGCCGTCTGCTCCGCCTGGCGGCTCGCCGCGAGCGAGCTCCGCCGGATGTGGACCGAGGTGAGGGTCGAAGGCGCGCGTGGCGTCGGCGGCAACGCGATCCTCGGGCACTGCAGCCTCGGTGAGGCTGCGGGCGTGTGCGTCGCTCCCGACGGCAGCGTCTGGGTGAGCGACAGCCGGCACCGGCGCGTGGTAAACCTCTCGCAAGCGGAGCTCGGCTTTGTGCGCAGCGTCGGCTGCCCGGATCACCCGCCCGTGCGCAGCGTGGAGGCGTGCTCGCCGCGGCGGCTGCGGGCGGACGCGCTGCACGTCTGCTGCCCGATGGGCGCGGTGCGGGCCGTGGCGTGCGACGGCGGCTCGGCGGTGTATGTCTGCGAGGTGGAGAGAGCGGCGCTTCGCTAGGAGAGAGCGGGCTGCCGAAACATACACCGGCGGCTGTGATCAGGTGGACCGTTCGCGCGTTCGGCGCATCCGTCTCTCCGACGGTCCGCAGCACAGCTAGCCTCGAGAACTGCTTCTCTCACCACTCTCCAAAGAAGGACCGAGCAGGGCTACACCCCCTTCTCTCACCGCTCTCCACCCCTGACAGGGGCGGTGCTCGCCTCGACCAGCCCACTCTCGCTCTCGTGCCCGCAGAGCCTCGCGCTGGCAGCGGCGGACGAGGAAGGCGGCGCGCCGCGCGTGTACGTCGCCGACACGCAAAACGACCGCGTTCGCGTCTTTGACGGCGAGAAAGCCGAGCGCCGCCATGCAGCGATCCCTGTGGCCACGCCCCAGTCCTTTGCGCAGGTGACTTGCGCCCGGACAGCAAGCGCCGCTTCTCGCGTCGAGTCGCGAGACCGTGGTCGCACTTGCTTGCTCGCGCGTACGGATGGGGAGCTGTCGAGGCGTGAGCAGAGGTGTTTGCGAGCAGGTCGCTCGCCTGCTCCCGCGAGGAGCTGTTTGTGTGTGAGTACTACGAGTGCCGCGTCGCCGTGTTTTCGCTCGGCGGCGACTTTCTGCGCTCCTTTGGCGCGCCGGGTGGTTTCACATAGATCTCTTCTCAGCCGTGCTGCCAACCGGAGACCCTCCAGCACGCAGCACACACGCAAACGGCAAGCTCATAATGAAAGGACTCTCCGTCAGGCACCGCGCCCGGTCGCTTTGCCGGGCCGAGTAGCGTCGCGGTCGGGGAGGGGCGCGGCGGGGACCTCCTCGTGTTCGTCGCAGAGAGCGGCGAGGCAGCTGCAAGTTCCTGCCCTCCGCCGTCGCCTCGTGCCGCCCGCCCACTTCACACCTCGGGCTGCGAACAGGCGGGGCTCGGCCATCAGAGGCGGCTGCTCCCATCGAGAGTGCAGGCGCTCACACACACGCGCGGGGGGCCGGGGGCGGTGCTCCTTTGTGTGCAACCCACTCATGCGACGAGTGGACAGGTGCTCACTGCGCAGGGCGAGCCGCGCTGCATCACACTTCTCGGCGCGGCGGCCGACTCGGCCGCCGACGCTGAGTTGGACACCGCTGCCGCCGACGCGATCGTGCAGCCGGCGCTCGATCGGGCAACTGGCGCGGCTGCGGCGGCTGTACTCAGGGCGCCTGTCGGCGGCGGGGAGAGGCGCCGGCGCCGCTCTCCGGAGCCCCGCCTCTGGGGAATTGCCGTCACGGCCGAGCGCGTCATCGTGTCCACTTCGGGCGCGCTCTATGATATGGCCACGGAATGAGCGATCTCCCGCGTACAGTCGAAGTCTGTGAGCGTAGGCGCGCTGTGCGAGTTGGTTCGCGGCGCGCCTCCGGGGGCGCGGCGCGGCGGGGCGGCTACGGACAGGGCCGATCCCTATGCCGGCGGGCTGAGCACGCTCTCCGGCCATGCCGGTGTGGAAGACGGCGGCTGTCCGCCGAGGCGAGCGTTTGAGGTTCCACGGCCCACGGGCCCAGCTGAATCCAGCATGCACACACCGGCCGCGGGTGAACAAGAGAGGCAGGGTGTGGTATCTCGTCTGTTTGCAGCCTCCGGAGCTAGTTCGTGCTAGTTGCCTAGCACGTACGCAAGGCGGCAGGCGGTGGACTGACGACTGTGCGCACCGCAGGGGGTCGGTCGATGTTTCCTTTTCTTTCTTTCAAACGGCTGTGTAATGCCAAACCTCGCTGTGCGCGGGCCGCAGACGTCCCCCCCCACGCCGCCCACCCGCACTCAGAAGACATAACCGGCGCCCCCTAACATGTCAACCGGCGACACAAAGGCCCCCGTCACACCCGCGTCCGGCACGTACACGCACAGACGCGACGGACGGATCCGACCCAGCACGCCGGAGCTGGCAGCGCTCCCTCACCCCGCCTGCCAAGCCCCGCCGCTCTGAGCGGGGCCGCAGCAGACGGAAAAGAGCGCGCAGCATGCGCGCATATTGTGCGCGTCACATGGTCATGGAGCAGATACGTACCAGTGCCCGACGGCCTCCGCGCTCCGGCCGCACGCGGACCTCTTTGGCCGGTCTCACGGCGCGCGTGCCGTCAACGCGGTAAGTCGGAAGGACGGCGGGGCGAGCACTAGGCATGCGGGCTGATGCTTACGTCCAGGTTTGCGGTGCCCATGAGGTACGCACCACCTCCGGCTGGGCCGACCGCAGACAGGACCGCGTCGGTGAGGTCGAGGTGGAGGTCTTGGGTGGGGAGAGGCGCCTGCTGAATGGGCGGAATCAGCAGCTTGATGTTGGGGAGGGCCGCATCGATCGCCTTATTGACCTCACTGATGAGATCGGCAATGGGCTGGTTGAGCAGAGCGGTAATTTGTCCGAGCAAGTCGGTCACGAAGGTGTTATGGTCGACGCCAGGGGCAAATGTCGCATTGAGATCACCGACGTGGAGGTCGGAGAGAGCAAAGTCACCAATCGTGCCCGTTGCCGCATCAAATGTCGGCACATTGATGCGCGAGGAGATCGGAGAGGTGAGAGTAGCTAGGAGCTGCTGACTGTCGTCGCCGGAGGTGGAGGCTGTGATGTAGACCTTTGCCGACGATGCCGCCGCGATGGAACCAAGTGGTGCCGGTGTGCTGTTAAACGTGGTTGTGACGGGAGGGATCATGATGGCCAAGTTCCATCCCGAAGGGTACTTACCCCCGAAGAGGTCGTTGAAAACAGTCGCCAAGACCACCCCGAGAGGGTCGTTGCGAGGGGCTGGAACTAGGAGGGGTGGGAATGGGCAGTCATCGCCGGGAGCCTCGGTAGGCCAGACCAAGTTGCAGAAGAAAGGGGTGGCCGTGCTGCTTGTTGTCCCGGCCGCGATGGTAGGCCAAACGAGGTACCAGAGACTGGCCAAAAATGAATCGCCCACAACCTCGGCGACCTGAGCGTTGACCAGCCCGTTTGATGCCGGTGTCAGCACTGGGACTGAGGGGTATGCCGGAAGATCGCGTGGCGCCATGAACGAGCGCCCCGCGCGCCAAGTCGGTGCACTTAGCGTGCTTGTCATGGGCCAGTCGGCTGACGAGCGGATGGTGCCTGCCTCGCCGTAGAGGGTGTTGATGCCGTAGTCAATGGCAATTTGGCCGCTCTCGATCGGAAATGGGGGTATATCAGGCACGTCAACTGAGGGGATTTGGATTGCACTGGTTATGGCACTGCTGATGGCGCCCTGCAGAACTGGAAGGAGCAGGTTGCCCAAAGCGGTGGCGACCACAGCAACAAGCGACCCAAGAAGGCCGAGGATTGGACTGAGGGTCACGCCGCAAATGCTGGCCGAAAACTGCGGCGTCAACAGGATGATCGGTGCGACCATGGAAACTCCGTTCCTTGGCACCGGGAGTCTGGCTGTGTGCTATATGCGCGTGTGGTACGTCTACAAGTTGCTTTGACTCTCGAAATCTGCCGCCCCCCCCCCACCCTTTTTTCCCCACCCGTCTCGCTGCACATATTGGACCGACCTCCCGACGCCCTGGAACAGGTGGAGGGCTGGCATACTCTGATGGAAGCAGGAAGCTTCCATTCCGGCGGTGGTTCGAATCCACACGAGCCGAAGGTGATGAGTTTGGGGCTTGAGGTCTGAAGCTCACCCAATGAGGAAGTGAGGTACTGCTCGGTCCGGCTCTGATCATGCTGAACAAGTTCCTCTTGTAGCTCGATCGGTCACACCGCCATCGCCGTCGGGGAGAGGGGGGACGACACTGCTTCGGCAGCGTGCACCTCGATCCTGTACCGTGTTTGTTATGACCCCCCCCAATGAACATACCAGTGAGGGAGGGCGAGACGATCGAGGGGTCCCGTACCACGCGGAATCGGCCCTATCCAGTGCTCAAGTGCTCAAGTGCCATTTCACTGTGGCACAGCTCGCGTTACAAAACCTTGATTTTGACCATTTGCGCAAAAAGGTACATCTCGGTGCCTTCCAGAAGCAGCTGCGACCCCGCTGAGT
>NW_005201025.1:111149-144536 GCF_000372725.1 Emiliania huxleyi CCMP1516 | reverse complement strand
ATGTAGAGCTCTACAGCTCTACAGCGCTCTACAGCGCTCTCCAGCGCTCTACATCTCTACAGCTCTACAGCGCTCTACACTCTACATCCTCTACACCCTCCATCAGGCCCTGCCCCGCCTTGCCCTGCCCTGCTCAGCAGAGAATAGGGTTGTCAAACGTTAGAAGCTGAACAAGTCCAATCGGGAGTTGATCGTTGCTTCCCTTTCGCGAGGCGGTGCGGACTGCCGGAGGCCTCGGTCTCCCCTCTGCCCGTGCGACTTTCGCTAACTTCCTCAGCGTAGATCGTCTCTCTTCGGCGCGCTCGAGCACGTTTTGGCACCAAGAGGCTTTGATTCTTACGACCCTCACCCGCCAAGGCAGGTGTGCACTCTGCTAGTACTTGTGTACTCACACCACTACACTGTGGGGTGTGCCCGAGCATGATGTATGTGCGCGTCTGTGTGTGTGTGGGACAGACGTTGTTGTCCTATGCGCGGGGCCTCCCGCGGGGACCGAAGACGTAACAGCAGCAGCAGCAGCAGCAGCAAGAGCTGAACAGTGTTGCTATAGTGTTAACAGTACCAACAGAACAACAGTGGGGCTCCCCAACAACAGTAGCTAACGTTAGGCCGACTGAACAACAGTAAGGAAGGCCTGGCAGTGACCCACGATGATCTCTAGTGTCCAGTGCGGGTAATACCCGAAAATACCCGGAAAATCCCAGGTATTTTCGGGTTTTACCCCCCGGGTTTTTGCCATTTTCTGCTTGCTGGCCGCTGAACAACAGTAACAACAGTAACAAACAGTAACAGCATGGGCTGGGATGAACACTTGAACAACACGTTGAGGATTTCAGCCAACAATAGCGCAACTGTTAGGCCTTAGGCCTAGGCGCCCCAAATTTAACGTTTGACAACCCTAGCAGAGAACACAGAACCAGTGACAGAAGACCGAGCTCGGGGGCCAGACGCCCTTTTACTCAGCGGCTACGACACCACCCACGCGCCACCTAACACCGACGCCAACGCGCGGAGCGCAATTGGCCTTGCGCATCGTTACTGGTTACTCCTAACTCCACCCTCTCTCGCATACAGTCGAGAACAGTAAAAAAAACGTTTTCAGCACGTGGCCTCGAGCACGAGCCGGACTCGCTTGCCCAGCGTGAACACCTGCGCCATCACCGGCTCCGTGGACCCAAAGTTGAAGGCGAGGCTCACGCGCAGTGGCACCTCCCCACTCTCTTCCGCCTCTGCCGCCGTCTCGGCCGCCGCCTCGGGTGTCGCCTCGGCCGCCGCCTCGCGGGCCGCCGGTGTCGGGAGCACAAAGTGCGGCACAAAGCTCGGAAAGACGATGCACGTGCCCGGCGCCGGCTCAAGAAGCAGGTACGGCGCGTCCGTCGGGCGAAGCGGCGGCGCGGCTGCCAGCCCGTCAGTGGTGGCGGCGGCGCGCACGTGAATCTGCCGCTGGTCGGGCGAGAGCGACTGAGGCGCGCTCGGCAGCAGGGCCAGCCGGCCGGCGAGGCTGCCACGCGGGCTGCCGCCGCTCGCATACACGACGCCAGAGTAGGTGCTGCCCGCGTGTGTGTGGAGCGCGTTCCAGCAGCCCGGCGGCAGCGCGTTCCACCATGCCTCGTCTGCCGTGGTGAAGATCGGTGGCCGCCGCAGCGCCGCCGCCTCGGCGGCCGCCGCATGGCGCACGGCGCAGCGCACGAGCTGCGGCAGCCCAGTCTCGTGCACCTCGGGCCGTTCCCACAGGTCGCGGGCGCCATGAAAGCCACCGACGTTCGAGGCCTGATCGCCAGAGCTGCCGCGGGAGCGCTCTTCGAGCGCCAGCGCCTGCATGCCCGCCGCGAGCTCCCGAGCCAACACGTGATCTCGCAGCCTGAAGCGGTGGATGGCGACACTACCCTCTGCGCGGCCGCACCAGAGCAGGTCGTGCTCCCAATCCCGGGAGCAGGCATGCTGCCGCTCCCACGCCGCCGGCTTGCACGTGTGCGGGAGCTCATCCGGCTGCTCGCCCTCCCATGGCGGAGCGAGAACCTTGGAGAGGAGCGCGAGCGGGTCGTCGAAACTGACCCACATTCCTGCCGAGGTACTGGGCCCGCGTCAGCTTGTTCTGTAGCACGTCCGCCCCGGGGGGCCGCCTTCCCGAGGGTGCCTACCCGGGTAACTATGAACCAGGTTTGTTGTGAAGAGCTGGGGCGCGCCACCCAAGAGCCTAGGTAGGTGCGGATCGGCAAGAGCGCAATCGATCTTTTTGCCCTCTATCACCTTGGGTTGTAAGAACTTGAAACACACCACGCAGGGGCACAGCAAGCACGGATAGCCGTTGAGGAGAAAGGGCGTAAGGTGTATGCGCAGCCACGGCCGTGTTGCGGTGGGCGCGCCACCTCCCGCGAGCGCGCGGGATCGGAATTGCGGCCGGAGGGAAGGGCGAGCCGCCGCCGCCGCCGCCATATACCATCAGCGACGACCGCGGCTCGCCCCAAACGCCAGGCGCTGGATCGGCAGTAGGGCTTGGGCGGCGCAGCGTTGGCCTCGAGCCACACGAGTCGCCGACAACCCCCCCTCATCGACGTGATGGCCGCACCCGCTGCCGGCCGATGCAAGCTGCCGCCTCCACCGCACCAGCGATACTGGCCGCGGCCCGCCGCCACGCGCCGGCTCGGAAGAGGGGCTATCGGCGGCGCAGCAGAGCGGCATGCGTCGTCATTCGAGCAGCACCAGGTCCCCTCTTCGACGTGACGGCCGCTCCCGGAGCCGGCCGGTGCGCGCCCGACCCACGCCCCCTCTCGCACCCCCCCGATCCCCCTGCGCGGCGCCCCCTCCACTGCGCGCCGGCTCGAGCGCCTATTGCCAAATCACGACTTTCGAGCGCAGTGCGTGCGCCCCACACGTCACGCGAGCGCAGGAGAGTTTGCGGCAGAGCAGTACCGTGTACTAGCCGGAGGCATCGCGCCGAAAACCCCGCGCATTCCGCCCCAACAGAGGCTGCAGGAGGCAGATGGCCAATAGTGTCGTTTAGCGACCATCGTTACGAAATGTAGCGTTACCGGGAGCTCTCCAAGCTGTCTTGGGTGGTTACAGGCTTTGAAGATTTGTTTTATCGTTTTTCACTGCGCCCTTCGCTGTTCATTTGCGAGAGATTCTTCCTCCGTTCAGATGTAATTCGCCCGCTTTTCAAACACATTTTGTGGCGCTTTCAACAGATTTTTTATCGCACATTTAGTGCTCTTCATGGCAGTTTAAGGCAAGCGTGCCTTATCCTGGCTGGGTCCGGCGTGGTCGGGAGCCCTCGACTCCTCGGCGAGCTCTTTCCTGCCTCAATGACATTGCAACAATGAGCGCGTCTTACTTAGCCCTTAGCTGTCGAGAGCACGTCTTGCCACTACGACAACAAAACTCCCTGGGTTCGTGCGCCTCCCCGCGCCCGCCGCCGGCCTGCCGCCCCAAAACATCGATCATCGTTATTGAGTATCTTTTGGATAATTCGGGGTATTCGCGCGCCCGCCGCGCGGCGGGCGCGCGAGGTGGACGTGGAGGGGCGCGCTGTCTCCGCAAAATACGTCTTGGCTAGTTCCAATTCACTCTGACACGCTAATCTTGAAAACGCGTCCAACGGAGCTCCGTGTTGCTCCCAGCGCCCTCCCCCGAGCTTCCTGCGGCCATGGCCGGTGCTACTAGTATGGGGGGCTACCTGGCTACCGCGAGAGCGACCCAACTCGTCGACATCGTCCGATGATGGTGCCTCAAAGTCAGCCTTCGGAGGCTATCGTGGGGTCGAGCCGGCAGTAGCCGCGACATGTGGTTCCACCACCCCTCGTAGGCTTTGCCTCTGCTCGCCACCGTTCCCCTGGTGCCTAATGGGATGGAAAGGGAGGCTGGGCGAGTGTATAGAAGCGTGCTCGAACTCGTCGTGGCAGCTCGCTCGGCAGCGCTGGTAGGCGCGATGAGCGTCGTGTCACTTGACCCAAGACGGGTCGCAGGCGTCGTACCGAGCGCGTCGAGACAGTGTCTTGATGTGATCTGCACGGGTGAGTCACGTCGGCGTCAAAGGAGCGACGTGCGACCTGTCAGAGCTTGAATCTCCGATCTCAGCGGAGTCGAGTCATTTCCGGCGCGCGACAAAGGTACATCCACAGGACGCGCAGAGGCAGCTGCGACCCCGCCGATTGGACGGCGTCACACCGCGCCACCTGCTGTGTGACGCCGTCTACTCGGCGGGGTCGCAGCTGCCTCTGGAAGGCACCGAGAGGGACAAAATGGCGCAAATGGTCAAATCAAGGTTTTGTAACGCGAGCTGTGCCACAGTGAAATGGAACTAGCCCTTTAAAAGTACAACGGCAGCGCAGTCCCACACATGCACATGGATCTGAGAGGGTAGACTAGTCGGTGTGGCGCTACACAAGCGACGGTCGGGTAGACGGACGGCCAGTAGCACATTCTCGAGCATTCGATCACGGAATTCAAACACAGAACTCAGAAGCACGTCCTCAGTCGGTCCGCCGAGGACGATCGTGCACGTTTCAAACGCCACCCAAGCGGCAACCACGCGCCGGCAGAAGCAACGAGCCCGACGTGCGCGCGCACACGCCACCCGTGCACGTGCACGCAACACCCACACCGCAAGATTGCAGACCGCAGCGGGCCGAGAGCAGAGGGGCCAGAACCGCGGGGGCGGCAACGCCGGGGGGCCGCGCGTCTCTCGCCTGGCGTGGCGCGCGGTGCTGACCACCGGGCAGGCCGCCCAATCGGCTCATGAGACGCGCCGCCGCGTCACTCGCCCTTGCCCCCCTTTCGCGCCAGCCACGGGAAGCCGTCGAGCACGACCTGGGCGGGAGCGTGGAGAGGGCGGGAGCTGTGGAGAGGGAGCCGTGGAGAGGGAGCTGTTCAGGGGGAGGGGGGCGTGACGGGTCGCGACTGCCTCCTCTCGGGCAGCCTCGCGCCATCTCGCGTCATCTCGCGCGGTCTCGTGGCGATCTTGGCCGGTCTGCGACGGACCTTAGCGAGTGCCGCTGAGTTGAAGGTGAGCAAGAGCGGGCCGTTGAGGGCGAGTATGTGCATGGGCAGGCTCATGCCGCTCCACTCGCGGTAGACCGGCACCTGCTCGCAAGCCCTCCTTTCGTGCGCTCCACCGACCCTCTTTCCTTTCCGGCCCCACGCCCGGCGGAGCAGGCACGTGGAAGTATGCGATGAGGAGGAGCCGCATCGGCAGCCACGCGGCGAGCAGCAGCCTGACTCACAAGCGGACCCTCCCTCACCATGGACCGGGGAATTAGCCGCCTTGGAGGCGGGCAGCAGCCAGCGCAGCAGCGTGTAGCTCGGCCGGTCGTGCGCGCCTGTTGCGACGGGGCGAGGAGTGCGCCTCGGAGGTGCCATAGTGGTGCCACAGCGGTGATATGCCAAAGCGGTGCCACAGCGGTGCCACAGCGGTGCCACAGCGGTGCCACAGCGGTGCCACAGCGGTGCCACAGCGGTGCCACAGCGGTGCCACAGCGGTGCCACAGCGGAGCCACAGCGGTGCAAGTGGAGTGTGTCTCGGAGTGCTGGGAGGGTCTTTAAGGCGCGCTCGCACCGCGCCACTCCCAGAGCGTGACCAGGTTGTTGACGGGGACGGTCGCCTCGGACATCTGCAGGATGCAGGTGTACCTAACTCGGGGAGTAGTTGATCATGCAACTGGAGGGTCGCCTCGCACGGACATCTGCAGGAGGGACGTGTGCCAGACGGCGCGCGGCACGCAGCAGGCGATCCAGCTCATCGACGCGCCTACTCTCGGGAAGCCTCGGTCAACCTGGGGGTGATCTCGCGGCACGCAGCAGCCGATCCAGCTCATCGACGCGCCGGAGATGACGTGGTGCATGAGCAGCGGGACGAGAGGCTGGTAGCCTGAAGCAGGCTGGCGGGGATGAGAACAAGGAGCGTCGGTGCGTCCGCAGCGGCACAAGCGGCGGGCGGCCTGAGTACGCCAAGGTGAATTTCAGAGATCAACATGGTGTGTCAGTAGCGGCAGAGTGGCCGGCGGCCGGTCCGCAGCATGTTGCGCACGTCCCAAACAAAGTAAGCGACCGAGACGCAGAGGCCGAGCGAGCCGAGCAGCGGCTCCTCGCCGCCGACGCCGATGTCGCCGTGGCCGCGCAAGAAAGTGAGCGTCGCCGTGCTCACCACCACAATCGCGTGCACACCGCTCACCGCGAGCCCACCTGCCGAAGCGGAAGCGCGTCCCGGACGCCGAGGCAGTGAGCCATGAGAGAGTGTCGGGGCGGGCCACGAGCGAAGACGCGCCACGCGGCACGGTGGCGGTGGGCGTGGGAGGGCGTGGCTGCAGGGTGAGGGACAGGAGGTGTGTCGGGAGTGCTGCTCACGGATGTGCAGCGGCACGTCGACGCCAGCGGCATCGCTGGCGAGGCGCGCGAGGAGAGAGACGAGGAAGCAGCCAAGAAAGGCGACGCCGAAGGTGGCGAGCTTGATGTCCCAGTGCGGGTCGGGATCAGCCGACATATGCGGCGAGAGGCCGAAATAAGAATTTTACAATACCCCGAAATAAGAATTCCTGCCTCTTTGGGTTGTCTGTTATGAAGACTGCCAGCGACAAGCTGGAGGCAGGTCGCTAGACTGAGATGAGACCGCCAGTGGATGTGGGAGTCCACCGCGCACCGCGCTGCGAGCCTGTCGTGTCCCTTGTCAGGAGCAGGAGAGCCCCACCTGTCCCCCTGATCGTCCTTCCAAAATCCTGCTCGTGCAGGTGGGGACCCTGTCCTCGTCCCATCCCTCGTTTGGCGTGTCTGTTTTCTTTCTTTCTTTCTGCTTTCTTTCTTGAAGGTTGCAGCGAGAATCGGAGAGAGACTGCGAAGAGAGATAGGAAGAGGCAGACTCCCTAGGGTGGGCGACGGCTAGCGCACCACACACCTCTCCTTAAAATCCCTGTGTGGTGGCGGCGTGCCGTCCTCCCATCCCTCCCTTGGGTTGTCTGTTTTCTTTCTTTCTTTCTTTGCTTTCTTTCTTTTTCACGGGTCTGGCGGCAGAGAGAAACAGCAGCGCTCGGACCGCCACTGCTGTACAAGTACTCCACCTACCACCTACTCACTGTCATCTCGTTCCCGTCTACCAGAGACGGGTTACCACGGAGCTTCAGCTTGCCCCGCAAAACGGTCTGCCGAACGATCTCCATCAGTCCAGTCACCCGGCGCGCCATGCGAACAGGCTCCCGCCGCAAGCGCCGAAGAGGTACCCGTCGCGCCCCCATGCCAAGACGAGCTCCTCTCCGCGTCTGCCGTCGGGCAGCGTGCACTCCGCCACGGGGCGGAGGGAGCCGGCGTGGGCGGTGCCCTCGCCGCCTTCGCGTTGGTCCAGCGAGTAGAGCAGCACGCGGCATCCCGCCGCCGCCGCGACGATGGTGGCGGCGACGGCGGGCTCGGCGGGCGCGAAGCCGAGCCACTCGACGGAGGACCGGTGGCCGAGGAGCAGCGTCGCGCGCCTAATCTCGGACAATCTCGGACACTCTCGGCTTCGTCTCGGGCACCGTTGGCCGAACAGCGGCGTCGCGCGCCCGTTGCGCCGGACGGGCGGCGGCGCACCCGGCGGGCCGATGTCCCACACCACGGCCGACCGCCCGCCTACAGCCGAGAGGTGGCCGCGAGCTGGCCGAAGAGTGGCCGATGCCCCCAGCCACGGCGGACCGGCCGCCTGCGCTGGCGCAGAAGCGGCCGGACGAGTCCCACGCGACCGGACCAACCTACAGGTTGTAACAAGCCGTCTCCCCTCCACCCGCACTCCACACACACATATCCCTCCCTGGCTCCACCCGCTCGCCTTGCGCTCGTAGCCGCCAAAGAAGAGAGCGGCGCCCCCCTCGACGGCCGCCTCTGCCTCGCTGGCCGGGCCGACGCCTGCTCACCGCCATGCGGGTGAGGAGACGCAGCTCACGTGCACAACCCTCTGCCTCGCTGGCGCAGGTCGACACCGCCGCCGCCGTTGTCGCCGCCGTCGCCGTCGCGGCTGCCGCCGGCGTGGAGCGGCCAGAGGACAAGGGTGCAGTCCTGCGCGCCCGCCGCGGCGTAGCGCTCATCTGGCGGCAGCGAGAGCGCCTCGAGAGGGCCTGCAGGAAAGCTCCGAGGAGGGTCGGTGCGGGCTCGCGGCCCGGGGAGGACGGACGCGCCCCGCCCTCATGCGCCACCTACGGGAGCCGGTGCGCCCCGCGGCGGTGAGAGCGGAGAGGCCACCCGCGAAGGCCGACCGCGAGAGAAGCGGGCGACGCCCTTGAAAGGGAGCAGTCGCGCTGGCGCCTCGCCGAGCCCGAAGCCCTCCCAAACGGAAACGCCGCCGTACCCGGCGGCGCAGAGGAGGCGCCTCTTTGGCGCGTGGACCAGCGACGACACGGCCGCCGCGGCGCGCAGCCGCCTGCGTCGTGCATGTCCCGTGCTCCTCGCCGGTAGCGGGGGAGATCTTGGGCTTGCGTCGCGCCCGCCGGCGTCGGGGCGGGGGTACTAGTGCGGGCCCGTGCCGTGCACTGGGAGCAATCGCGTGAGTGCGCGGGCATTTGGGAGCAGGGACCACCGCGGGAAACAGCGGGCGAGCGGGAGCGGCGACTGCAGCGGGACGCAGCGGGACACAGCGGAGTGCTGTGGACTCCGTGTCGGAGCAAAGCCGAATCTGAAGACACGGGAGATGTGTCTAGCATCTCGGCGCAGCTGCCGGCGCGGCGCAGAGGCGCCAAGCGCCAGGAGGAAGATGGACCGGCCGGCGGCGGCGGCGAGCTGTCCGTGTGGGCCGCACGACAGGTGCGCCACCACGGAGGAGGAAGGCCGCGCCTAATCTCGCGGCATCTCGGATCACGGCCCGGCTCGGACAGGCGCCTGCGCGGCGGGCGAACGGCGCGCGCCCCTCCGCGCGCCGCCGCGTCGCACGGGAGGTAGGAGCGGTCGGCCGTCTCGCAGTGCAGGGCCCACGCCTACCATCCCCCGAGATGTCCCCGAGATGTCCCCGAGATGCCCCCGAAATGTCCCCGAGATGTCCCCGAGATCATGCCGACCCTCTCGCAGAGGACGCCTGCGCAAGCGCGGGCTCGCCGCCGCCGCTCCCGCCAGCGCACGCCCAGAGCGCGCACCTGCCGTCCTCGCCCGCAGAGGCGAGAGACGCCGCGGCCGCCTCGGCGCCGCCCGCGCCGCCCTCCGCGCCGCCGCCCTCCGCGCCGCCGCCCTCCGCGCCGCCGCCCTCCTCGCCGCCCGCCTCGCCGCCGCCGCGCGGCACGAAACGCAGCGCCGTGACCGCGCCGCGGTGCGCGCGCTCCGAGCGCCACACCTCGGTGACCTCCCCCCCGCCCGCCGGCGCCGCGCGCAGCAGCATGACGCCACCGCTCTCTCCGCCGACGGCGATCGCAACCCCGTCGTCCGACACGCATAGCGCGGTGGGACTGGCGACAGCCGGCGAGGCGTGCAGCGAAGGCAGCCGGCGCGGCGCCGTTTCGCGCTCTGGCGCGGCAGCGAGAGGGCCTCCCAGGCCGCAAGCCGCGGGCGGCGCGAAGGGCGCTGGCGGCGAATGCGGCGCGGGCGGCGAATGCGGCACGGCCGCCGATGGAACAGCAGCAGGCGCGGGGACGAGGGGGGGAGTCACCGCTGCGCTGAGCGGCACCGACATTCTCAACGGCACAAGCCCGGCCGGCGCTGCAACTGGAGCCGCCCGCACGCAGACCGTCTTTCCGCTGGGGAGGGTCCTGGTGGTGACAAGCGCGGCGGGTCTCGGAGGTGTCTGGGAGGTGTCCGAGGAGACGCCCGGGAAGGCGTCCTGGTGACAAGCTCGGGCGGCGGCGGCGCGGCCGCGGCCTGCGCGCCAGCCTGCCCGCCCCCGGGGAGCAGCAAGTCCTCCTCCGCCTCGCCACAGACCGTGCATGCCTCCGCCTCCGCCGGACTCATCGCCGTCGCGTCCCACTCCGACGCGCCGGCGGAGTGCGCGCCCTGCAGCGTACGGCTCGAGCGCAGCAGCGTCTGCTCGCCGAAACGGTGGAAGAGCCGCACCTACCCGCGCGTAACCTCGGCTGATCTCGGCTGATCTCGGGCGGATCTCCCCTCAGCGAAGGGAGAGCCGCACCTCCCTCTGCCGCACCGCAGCGCCTGCGGCGAAGACGGCGTCGGGTGAGAGCGCAGCGAGACGGCCAGCTGTGAACCCCGCACCCAGCGGCGGCACGCCGGCTGCCTCTCGGCTGCCTCTCGGCTGCCTCTCGGCTGCCTCTCGGCTGTCTCTCGGCTGCCTCTCCGCTGTCTCTCGGCTGCCTCTCCGCTGCCTCTCGGCTGCCTCTCGGCTGTCTCTCGGCTGCCTCTCCGCTGCCTCTCGGCTGCCTCTCCGCTGCCTCTCGGCTGCCTCTCCGCTGCCTCTCGGCTGCCTCTCGGCTGCCTCTCGGCTGCTTCTCCGCTGTCTCTCGGCTGCCTCTCGGCTGTCTCTCGGCTGCCTCTCCGCTGTCTCTCGGCTGCCTCTCCGCTGTCTCTCGGCTGCCTCTCGGCTGCCTCTCGGCTGCGTCTCCGCTGTCTCTCGGCTGCCTCTCCGCTGCCTCTCGGCTGCCTCTCCGCTGCCTCTCGGCTGCCTCTCGGCTGTCTCTCGGCTGCCTCTCCGCTGCCTCTCGGCTGCCTCTCCGCTGCCTCTCCGCTGTCTCTCGGCTGCCTCTCGGCTGCCTCTCCGCTGTCTCTCGGCTGCCTCTCCGCTGTCTCTCGGCTGCCTCTCCGCTGTCTCTCGGCTGCCTCTCGGCTGCCTCTCCGCTGTCTCTCGGCTGCGTCTCTCGCCCTGAACGCGGAGGTAGTGCGAGAGGAGGGCGATGAAGCCCCACTCCATGACGCGGACGCGGACGCGCAGCGTCGAGACGCCCCAGTCGTGCAGCTGGTCCTGCCAATGCATCGATTGAACACTCAGCTCCTCCATTGCTCAACTACGAGCCGCCCCAGTCCCGCTGCCTCGTACAGCAGCACGTCGGCAGACCACAGAATCGCGCCCCGCTGCCGGAGCAGCCTGCCGGCGACGCCGTCCGCCGCGAGGCCGTCGCCTGGGGCCGGGGCCAGGGTCAGGGCCAGGGTCAGGGCACGGGTCGGGCACGGGGTTGGGGTTGGGGTGAGGGTGAGGTGTAGGGCCAGGGGCGCGGGGTGGCACCCGCCGCGGTGTGGCGATGCGACGGGAGCCGCGCCGCCGCCACCCACGGCGTCTGACGCGCCCGAGGATAGCGGCTGCACGGCGGGCGCGAGGCTGCCGAGCATGGCGAGCGACGCCTGCTTCTCGTGCTTCCTTGCCCAGCCGCGCGCGCCGCTGCGCGGCCGAACCTCGACGTCGCCGGCATAGCCGTCGCAGCGGAACGTCCAGTCATAGTCGAGACTGGCGTCCTTTTGCGCGGCGCGCAGCCGCTCCTGCCACACGGCCGCGTTGGCGACGGGCACGCGCAGGTCCCGCGAGCCGTGCTCGACGGAGTCGCGCGCCCAGTGAAGGAGAGCGCCCTCCGCAGTAAACGAGACGGTCAGCCCCGACGCCTCGTGGGCGAGGGAGACGTGGTTGGCGCCCCAGATGGCGTCGGGCATGTGCATGCGAATGCCCATCACGAGCGCCGAGCCGCACATGCACGGCTTGAGCGAGCGGCTGGCGCCGTGGACGCAAAACGGGTGGCTCTGGACGTCGCCGGCGGCGTAGGGGTCGGCCAGGCGGCGGCCGAGGCACAGCAGCTCGCTGAAGCCACTGATGGGCGCAGTGTGGCTGCTGAAGGCCCAGCCACCGTGCGACGCCTCGGAGCTCGTCAAATGCCCGTTGTCCGGCTCAGCACTGCCGAGCTTGGAGCGCCACACCATGCTCTCTCCCAGGGTTCGGACCGCTTACCGTCGGGTACTTATTTTAAGAGCAGGTAAACAGCAATAGATCCGGGTGTAGTGCCGGATCAGTTCCTGGAGCCAGGGGGACCGATTCGCGCTTGCCAAGGGACCAATTGCTGGAAGCCCGCGCAGCCTGCGCTCCGGCCGGCAGAGGGCTTGCGACCCGTGGCAGGGTGACAGCCCGCCGGTGGGCGAGCCAAACTCTGGCGGAGGCAGCCCGCTCAGCTCCAGGCGCCCCTCGAACCGGAGGGGGCGGTCTGCCGCCGCTGCGCGTTGGGCGCGCCGAGGGCGGGAGACATCAGCTTCGCGCCACAGGTGACCTGGGGGACCGATTCTCGGCAAGTTGGCAGGACGGGCACTGTGAAGGATCGATTGCTGTACAACAAGGGACCGATTCCGTGAGGGCTGGGTATCGATTAGGCCGCTTGAGGGCCGGATCTATTGCTGTTTACCTGCTCTTAAAATAAGTACCCGACGGTACCCGGTAGCAGAGAGAGAGAGAGAGAGAGAGAGAGAGAGAGAGAGAGAGAGAGAGAGAGAGAGAGAGAGAGAGAGAGAGAGAGAGAGAGAGAGAGAGAGAGAGAGAGAGAGAGAGAGAGAGAGAGAGAGAGAGAGAGAGAGAGAGAGAGAGAGAAATAAAATATTCTTAGCTTCAAGCCCCCCTCCGAGACTAGAGACAGTCACCACCCGTACACAGGAGAGATGGGAGTGCCCCCCGCCCCCACTTGCCCTGACTACACAGGATAGCGTGCCCCGATAACGGCGACACATAGTGGGGGACACTGCGCAAGGAGGGGGTGCGAAGGCTCATTGGGGTACTAGGTGGGACCATGAGGGGGGGTGGGCGGGGTCCTGTGGGGGTGAAATGTTGCGCGGCGAATTCGAACCTACCCCCTCGCCGCGCCGATCCTCACGCGGAGGGTAAAACCCTGTGGGACAAAACCCCCCCGCGGTCGGCAGTCTTCAGAGTGGACCCCCCCCTCCCCAGCCTCCCCTGTGCATCTCGCACCCCCCCCCGCTCCCCATCGGTGACTCGCGAAGGACACGGACACTCGGGGTGAGGGGGGGTCCCCCCGGAGGGGGCTCTGGGGCATTGTTGGGTTGATCGCTCGTGCCGATCTCGGGTCGATCTCGGGTCGATCTCGGGTCGATCTCGAGTCGATCTCGGGTCGATCTCGGGTCTCGGGTCGGTCTTGGGTCGGTCTCGGAGTGGTCTAGAAAAGAAAAAAATGTGGGGCGAGATGAGGCGAGATGAGGCGAGGTGAGGCGAGGTGAAACGCCGGGCCGCGTGACGCATCTGCTTAACCTCCCATACTTGAGGCTTCTCCTTCGGGCTGCTCCATCTCCTCATCTCTTTCCCACCTAGCACCTAGGCGGGGCGGTGGGTGGGTGGGTGTGCGGTGCGGTGCCGTGTTCTCGAGGTTTTCGAGGTGGATCTCCTTTGGCCGCGTTGGGTAGCGAGGATTGGTGTGACGCGATCCACGCAGGCGTGTTTTCTGGCGGCCGACCGTCAGTGCACGGAGTTGCCCCTTCTCCGACTGCCCCGGCTAGTTCCCGAGCGAGGTCGTCGGGTGTGACCCCTGCGTCCCCCGAGACCTAGCGCGGGTGAACCTGGTTTGTGGACCTCCCGCACCTTACCTTTACAGGCCAGCCATAAGGGACCCCGTTGTCCGTTTGATATCAGACTTTTTTTGAGTTGGAGGTAATAATTAAACGGATTGCACTGTCCCAAAGAACTGATTCATTCATTTCACCTTCACATAGTTACAATACCTCAAAGTTGAAAACCTCCAAAATAGGCCGTCAGGACTCTGTCAGGACTCCGTCAGGACTCTGTCAGGACTCTGTCAGGACTCTGTCAGGACTCCGTCAGGACTCCGTCAGGACTCCGCCAGGACAACCACTGTCCCCCCGCTGTGAACAGAGCCCTTAGCGAGAGAGTAGGGAGGGGTGTACAGTCGAGTTACTCCCGAGGGCAGGGACGGCCCTCCACTGAGGGAAAGCGCAACGGGGACGGTCACAACCCAGCCACGCAGCTCTTCGCTCGCGTGCAGCCAGCGAGTTTGCTGGTCCACAGGCAGGCCAGGCCGTGAGCGTGGGCCGGTCGGGCCTGATCCTGCGGTGAGCACTGGAGGGCTATGCGGCTCGCTCCGTCAGCCGACTTGCGCCGTCGAGCGGTCGAGCGCTTCGGGTTGGACCCGCGGGAGGGTCCCTGCGCGGCTGACATGGCCAGCCAAGCCGTGTGCGCTGCCGTGGGCGCTGTCGTGGGTGCTGCTGTGGGTGCTGCCGTGGGCGCTGCTGTGGGCGCTGCCGTGGGCGCTGCCTCGGTCAGCAGTCGGTCAGCCGCTGCTCGGCGCTGGCCTGCAGGCCGCCGGTGGCAAATCGGGGGCGCGCGGGCCATGGACGTCGTGGCCGAGCTTTGCTGCCTTCTTGCACGTTGCCGGCTGTAACGTTGCCTGCACCATGGCCGCCTCTCTTGCTTGTGCGCTTTTCATGGTCGAGCCGAGTGGCGCGAGAGTCAGCGTGATTTCTTTTGTCTGTCAGGACTCTAAGTTTCTGTCAGGACTCTCAAGTTTCTGTCAGGACTCTCAAGTTTGCTTGTCAGGACTCTCAAGTTTGCGTCAGGACTGCCCCATCAGGACGATTCCGCAGAGGGCGCGCACGGTCGAAAGGGGGGCTGGGCGTCTATCATTCACTGCTGCGGGGGAGGGGAAGGAGGGTTGCAGTGAAGGAAGGTGGAGGTCTCGTCGGAGGCACTTGTGAGCACTGTGAAGACCGTGCGCCGTCAGGACCCCGCCAGGACTCTGTCAGGACTCTGTCAGGACTCTGTCAGGACTCTGTCAGGACTCTGTCAGGACTGTCAGGACAGGTGCGGGAGGTCCACAAACCAGGTTGGTGGGTTGGAGCCCCTTGATCGCGCCCAGCATCTTTGGCACCGGCTGCAGCTGCAGCGTCAGGCTGCCGTCCGCCGCCGTGTCGCCGCCGCTGGCTGCCGACTGGATCTTGTGCTCCGGCAGCGCGTCGTCCGGCACGTAAAAGTCGCTAACAGCCGCGGCGAGGCAGACCATGGCGCGAGCGCCAGCGGGCGCGAGCGCGCAGCTCGTCTCGCGCAGCAGCGCCAGATACTCGCTCACCGCCGTGAAGGGCAGTGCGAGGAGGCGCGGAGCACACGCCGAAAATGTCGCGGCGGCGCGCTCGCACTCGGCAGACGCGGCGGCGTCGCCGAGGCTGCGGAGCCACTCCTCGGGCGAGACGGCTGGTGGCAGCAGGCGGCGGGCGAACGGGAAGGCGGAGCCGGCGCGGTGCACAAAGATGACAGCATAGCCCTCGGCGAGAAAGCGCTCGGCGAGAGCAGCCCCGCGGTTGCCAGTGGAGAAGTTGTCGATGAAGCGCACCGTGTTGCGCTCCAGTGGGACCGTGGTGCCTCCCGAAGTGACACACACGATCCGACGCGTCGACGGCTGCGCGGCGACGAAGGCCGTCAGCCGCTCTCTCGTCATATGTGTGTGTATATGCGCAAAAAAAAGAAAAATGAGAATTGCGTTGAGTCGAGAGCGGTTTTTCGCGCTCTCGACGAGACCAAGGTGCGCCCCGAGCACGCGGATGGCCTGCAGGGTGCCGCCCGCGTGCTTGCCACCACGCACTCGAGAGACTACCACGCACCAGAAAGAGAAAAACGCATCCCAGATAACGGTTGCAAAAAAATCCCTTTGATTCTTCTCTGGATCACCGTCTACCGATTCTACATATGCTCCTCTACAATCAGGAGCGCGACAGCATCAGCAAAGGCCCGCGCCGTCGCCATCGGCACCACCTCCTCCCACGCGTTGGTGGCCGGGTCGAACCGCTCCACCGTGTTACTGTCAACCGCATCCTCGTCCTCCTCCTCGACCCTGCCGCCCACAGCGTACAACTTGCCGTCCAGCGCCGCCACCCCGGCCCCGAAGCGAGCCAGCGTCAGCGGCGCCACAGCCTCCCATGCATCCCTCCCCGGGTCGTACCGCTCCACCGAGCTGAGGTGGCCACCGCCGTGCCCGCCCACAGCGTATAGCTTGCCGTCGAGCACCGCCACGCTGGCAAGATTCCGCTCCACCGCCATCGGCGCCACCTCTTCCCACGCGTTGGTGGCCGGGTCGTACCGCTCCACCGAGCTGAGCCAGCCGTCGTCGTAGTTCTGGCCTCCCACAGCGTAAAGCTTGCCGTCGAGCACCGCCATGGCGTGATCACACCGCGACACCGCCATCGGCGCCACCGCCTCCCACGCATCCAGCGCAGGGTCGTACCGCTCCACTGAGCTGAGGAAGCCGTCGTCGTCGTCGTTGCAGCCTCCCACAGCATAGACCTTGCCGTCGAGCACCGCCACGGCGTGACCCTCGTGTGGCGTCGCCATCGGCGCCACCGCCTCCCACGATTTCGTAGCCAAGTCGTACCGCTCCACCGCGTTGGAAGTTGCGAGGTCAGCCTCATTTTGGCCGCCCGCCGAGTACAGCTTGCCGTTGAGCACCGCCGTGCGGACACACCTTCGTGCCGTCAGCATCGGCGCCACAGCCTCCTCCTCCCACTCATTCGTTGACGGGTCGTACCGCTCCAGAGAGTTGACGAAAGCGGCATCGCTGTCGTGGCCGCAAAACACGAGCATGCGCGGCCTCTCGCGCTTCGGCAGCGTCTCCTTCCAGCCGCGGCGCCACGCGCGGCACGTCCCCTTGGCGGCGTGCGCCTTGGTCGGCAGCTGGGCGAGGATGTGCGGGGCGAGGTCCGGCGAGAGGAGGACCTCGGAGAGCACCCACTCGGGCTGCTCCACGAGCCGTGCGGCATGCTCCTCCGCCACGCACAGCGCGGCGTCGCTCGCGCCCGCCTGCGCCTCGATGATGGCGCACAGCTGCTCTGGCGAGAGGCCCGCGACGCGGGCGCCGATGCGGTGGGCGGCCATCGAGAAAAAGACGCCGGCCGAGCTCCCCGGCCCCGGATGTGAGGTTATCTAGCAAATACTTGATTTTTCCAGGCGATCGGATTTTTCCGCACCCTCGAAATTCGTAACAATCGCCTCGCCGCTCCACAATGCCTTTCTCCGTTGCCTCCAGCCGCGCGGCGCCATCGTCCTCGATCCAGTGCCGGCCTGTGACAAGCATGGCAGCTCGCGGATCGACGATCGCCACGAGCTGCTGCCCGGCGACCGCCGCTCGCCTTCGACGACAGTCGTAACAATCGGCGGTGAGCGGCACCTCCTTGGCCCAGCACCGGTGTTATCACGTCTCAGCTGCTTCATTGCCATGTCCAGTTATGGCGGAGACGCGCTGATAGCATTCCTGTGCACGCAGTTGGACCAGCACGGCCATCGGGTGCGTGGCGCAAAAAAACCTGTTTGCGCTGTCTTCGATATCAGCGGCTACATGCGCTGCTGCGCGTACCTGTGATTCACACATGTTGATCACATCCATATACCTCACTAACATACAGCTGGCGAGCATTGCATCCCTCGTCTGGCCATGCTGTGCATCATCTCACCGTATGCAGCCGTATACGCCCACGGTGCTCACAGGGTCGGGCGTCACGGTGCTCGTGGCAAGCATCTCCGTCACTCTTGTGACTTGTGGGCTTGGTGGTGTTGCCTCCGGTGCTACTGCTGGCTAGGGTGCCAATGGCGCGACGGGAGGCGGCCATTGGCGCCACTACAGCAACGATTGTTACGCCGTGGAAAAATCCGGATTTCGTGCCCCGAACCGGCCGACACGTGGCCGCATATATGTATATATACCACGTCCGTATGGGCTGCACAAGCCAAACCACGCTCATCACAGCTTGCCACAGTGTGGCTCCTGGCAGTGGTAAGCCATTCTTGGTGTACCAGCTCACAGCAGGGCCGTTTGATCACGATTGTTACACGGCGTGAAAAATCAAGTATTTGCGAGATACCAACCGTCCGTTCCGTCCAAAGCGGTACCCGGCGGGACGTGCCTCCGCGTTTTCTTTTCCCAGAGCTGTCGGTGAGGGGGCTCGCTGCTGGGAAGGGCTGTGTAGAAGCCCATCCCCGTAGTCCGCCCCGTTCCTCCCCATCGGGCCGCATGAGCGGCCTCGCCTCGCAGATTCGCCTTTCGCGCCTGGGTCAGGCGCGCGGGGCATCCCCCGGGTCGCTCGACCAGCGATCCGAAGAGTGGCCGCTATGCGAAGGAAAGAGCGGGGCCCTCGGGGTGCGCCTCGTCCGGCCCCCTCCGAGGGGGGGGAGGGAATTGCGGGGTCCCCACGGGCGCCTCTCTTCGGCCCCCCCGAGGGGGGGAGGGGAGCAAGGGGGTGGGGGGATCGGGGCGGCGGGGAGGGGTCTCGGTTTCGCGGGTACTAAGCTGCACCTTTCGGGGAGGGGCCTCGCGCCAAGCGCTCATCACCGAAGTGAGAGCTGCCTGACCTCTTCCCCTCCTCCCGTTGCGCGTTGGGGGCGGGGGGCCTCGGTACAGGCGAGTCCAGCTCAACCCGACGTCTTCCCCCCAGGAGGGTCTCGGTGCAGGCGAGCGCAGTGGCGCCCGCCCGACGTCGGTCCTCCGACTCCCTCGCGGCAGCGAGTAGGCAGCGAGAGGAGGTCTCGAGCGCCTGTATATGAAGGACACTTCACCATCATCCCAACTGATGACGACTGTGCCGTTCTTGTACACCGTGAGCGCATCCTTGCGGTTCAAGTCGCCAGTGCCAATGCCCACTCGAAATGCGGCGTCAGCGGCAACCCAGGAGTTCGTAGAGGGAGAGCCGCCGAGAGCGTTGTACCGCCCCACAACTGTCTCTGCGAGAAGCTTTTTGCCTTCGTGTTTTCGCCCATGGCGGTGCTGTATTCCCCCGAGGCCGTCGTGCCGTCGCCCATGGCGGTGCCGTATCCCCCCGAGGCCGTCGTGCTGGAGCCGGCTGAAGGGCCCCGAGGCCGTCGTGAAGTAGCCCATGGCGGTGCTGTATTCCCCCCGGGCCGTCGTCTTGTAGCCCATGGCGGTGCAGAGATTTGTTTTGTCGCTGCAGTATTCCGCACAGCAGCTGTATTCCCCCGAGGCCATCGTGCCGTAGCCCATGGCGTTGTGGATATCATCCCCCGAGGCCACACCGCCAGCAGTGCCTTGCGAACTTGTTGGAGCCGCAGCGAACAAGTTGCCACGGCCAGGACGAGCGGCTTGGAGCCCTTGGCTGTTGGCGCTGCCCAAGGCGAGGGCGAGCAGAAGGCCACAGAACTGCGTCATCCTTTTATCGACCTGCGAGCGGAGGGGGCAGGCGGTGCGAGGCCGAGGAGGCGCAGCGCTGCCTCTGGCGGCGAGCGAGGGCGCATCGCATGGTGGGAGTGGCGCGGGCGCGGCGGGGTCCGTGAGCAACAGGCGTCGCGGGGATCCAGGCGTGTAGCTTCATCGGGTACTACTCGAGTAGGATAACTTAGGATGAGAAATTTTACAAAAACCGGCGGCCGTCCGGCTAGCGGCCCAGCCGGCCCAGCGGGTCGCGGCCCTCCGCCCCCGCGGCGTCGTTGGAGGGCGAGCACCTCGAGTACCTACGGCGGCAGGGTGCGCCGTGGGGCGAGCCGCCCGTCGCGGGCGCCGCCGCGCCGCCGGGAGGGGCGAGGCGGCGAGCGAGCGAGGATCGTCGACTTTTGGCCGGGGGGCGCTCTCGACACTTACCGGCTGATTACCGGCTGAGGTCACGTCGTCGGGCGCGTCGACGGGCTGGTTGGCCATGGTCCGCACGGCGGGGCGGCTGCGCCGCCAGGACTCGCGCATCGCTGCACGCGGCCTGCAGAAGAGGAATGACAGCTCGGCAGCAAGGCTTTTCTTGCGCCGAGACGGCCACAGGCTTTTTGTCCGAGACGCCGCTCGCGGAAAATCGAGGAAGGCTTACTTTTCTTTTCTTGGGAAACGGGAGTGTTGGTTTAGAAGAGGCTAGCCAGCGACTGGACACACCGGCATGGGGGGACACGCAAGCAAGGAAGGGATGGAGTTGGAGAGAGATAAGCACAGCGCTCGAGGCGAAAATAAAAAAATGCATTTTCGCTCCCTCTCTTTCTCTCTAAACTCTCACTCAAAATCTCTCTCTCTCTCTCTCTCTCTCTCTCTCTCTCTCTCTCTCTCTCTCTCTCTCTCTCTCTCTCTCTCTCTCTCTCTCTCTCTCTCTCTCTCTCTCTCTCTCTCATGTCTCAAAATCTCTCTCTCAGAAGCGGAGCACACACGAATCGGCACAACAAAAATCCCCTTTGCAGCCAAGCCTACCGGGCACCTAATTATTATAAAGGTAGGTAGGTAGAAAGGATGAACAACAGTCAGGCTCGGACTGGACACCAACGCGGTATGGGTGGACGCGGGACAGATGATGACGACAAGCACGAGCAACACACAGCAAGGCAAAAACAATAAAGAAACACGAGCTCTGCCCGCTTATCGTCCTGCCAATGGGGAACCAGGCCTCGGCCGGCCGGCCGCCGCAGGTGTCTCCGGAGCATTTGCGGCCGAGCCCGAAGGTGTCCCAGCGCGCCGAGTTTGACGAGCGCGCCCTGCGCCGCGCCATCCTCGAGCGCCGGCTCGCGCCGTGCACGAGGGTGCGCGCTCCCTTGTATATCACCCCTCCGGCTCGGCCCGCGAGCCCCGTGTGCCACCTCCACTCACGGTGCGCCGCGCGTGCAGGGCCAGGATGAGGCCTCGCCGCACCTGGACGAGTGCCCCATCTGCATGCTAAACTTTCCGGGCGGGCTGAACCGCTCCTCCTGCTGCAAGCAGCCAATCTGCACCGAGTGCTACCTGCAGGTGGCGCCGCGCATGTCGTCGCGCGGGGTCAGCTGCCCCTTTTGCAAGAAGGACAACTACACCGTGGGCTACTTTGGCCCGCCCTCCGCCGCCGCCCGTGCAAAGGCGAGGCAGGAGGAGCAGCTCGCGCTCGCCTCCGCGCGGAAAGAGCCCGAGCCGGCGCGCGTCACTTCCGAGACGCCTCGTGTCCCTCGCCCGGCGCCGCCGCTGCCGTCCACAGCCGCCCTCCCCGCTGCCCGAGGGCAACTAGACCCGCGCCACCTGCGCCGCGAGACTTGAGCACACGTTCTCATCGAGCACCCCTCTGCCGCGTCAATATCCTCCCCGCCCAGACGCGCCTCGCCCTGCTGTGTTTCGCAGGTGCAGACGCCGAGCAGGCCTCCGGCGGCCGCGGCCGGCGACGAGCCGGGCGCCGCCGCCGCGCTGTCTCCCACCACTTCGCACGCGGCGCCGACCCAAGCATCGGCGGAGGAGACCCTCGCCCCTCTCCCCCTGCCCTTCCGCCTCTCTCTCTACCTTGCCCCGCCTCTCTGACCGCTGCCTGACCGCTGCCTGACCCCCGGCCCGTCCCTGACCCTCCCCTTCCAGGCCTCCCCCGCCTCCTCCTCCCCGCGCCGCGTGCTGGCGCCTTCGCTGCGCCTCTCGCCGCAGCTCTCGCCGTCGGCGGGGCGCGACTCCCCGGCGGCAGACGACTTCCAGCTCGACTACGACCGCCGCTGGGCGCTGGCGCAGCAGGCGCTCGAGTCGCAGGCGAGCCTCGGCACCGCTGCGGCGACCGCGTCGGACGCGGTGGCCTTCGACGAGCAGACCCTGGCCTCGGCCGCCGCCGCCCTGCAGCGCGGCGGCGGCGACGACTCGGACGGCGGCGGAGCGGCGTGGGAGGCAGAGCTGGACGAGCTGATGCTGATGGAGGCGATCCGCCTCTCGCTCGCCGAGGCGGCGGCGGCACCGCCGGCAGGGCCGGGCGGCGGCGGAGGAGCAGTCGAGGCGCCGCCGCCGCCTGCAGAGGGGGCGCCGGTGGCCGGAGCCGTCACCGCCGGCCCCTCCTCGTCCCCTACCCCACGGTACCCGAACCCACCCTCCTCGTCCGCCGCTGCGGCTGCGGCTGCGGCGGAGGAGGCTGACTCGGAGATGACGGCGCGGCTCGCAGAGCAGGCGCGCCCTCCCCGCCAGAGAGGGAGCGAGAGAGGGTCTCCTCGCCCTCCCCGGACTCCTCCTTCTCGTCCCTCGCCCTCGCCTCTCCTCGCCACCGCGGCCTGTTGCCTCCCTGCTGCCTTTTGGAGCTCCTCCGCCATCCGTAGCTACGCATCAGGTGGAGCGCTCGATCCGGTCCCAGCTCGAGGGCGGCCCGGCTGTGCCACTCTCGCTGCCGCCGGAGCTCCACGCCGCTGCGGCGGCGGCCGGCTTGGACTTTGGGCTCGCGGCTGGCGAGAGTCGAGCGCCCGCTCGATCTGCGCCGGAGGTGGGGGCGCGGCGTGGCGCTCCGGCCGTCGAGGGAAAGCAGGACTCGCAGGTCGATAGCTGGCCGATCATTGATAGGCGGAGACTGGCGTCCCGGCCGTGCCCCCGCCCCCGCCGCCGCCGGCCGCCGCCGCCCCGACAACGCCCGAGGCGCAGGCTCCTGCGGGAAGGCGGCGCCTCCCCTGCTACTCGAGCGCTTTCGGAGCGTCCCTGTAGGCGCAGGCGGCGGCGGGCGGAGGAGACACCCGCGAGGAGGAGGAGGAGGAGGAGATTGGGAGCGCCGCGGACGGCGGCGATCCGTTCGCGGAGAGTGTGGAGGAGAGCAGTCTGGTCAGCCTCGAGTCGCCTCGCACCGACACCAGCCGGGAGGAGGGCATCCAGACCGAGCATCCGCCTCCGCCGCCGCCGCCGCCGCCGCCGCCCCCGCCCCCGCCGCCGCCCCCGCCCCCGCCCCCGCCGCCAGTAGAAGAAGCGCCGGAACCGCGCCCGCCACCCCCGCCACCACCCCCGCCGCCGCCACCACCCCCGCCGCCGCCGCCGCCGCCGCCAGGAGCTGAAGCGCCCCCGCCACCGCCTCCTCCTCCGCCGCCGCCGCCCCCACCGCCGCCCCCACCGCCGCCGCCGCCGCCGCCGCCAGCAGAAGATCCCACGCCGCCGCCCCCGCCGCCGCGGCCGCCGCCCCCACCGCCGCCAGCGGAGCCGTCGTTGCCTTCACCGCTGCTGGCGCAGGCGACCAACTGGCAGGAGCCCGCGCCGCTTTCAGGGGCGCCTCTTCACACCTCTTCCTCCCGCAAGTAGGCGGCGTCCGGCTCCGCGCACTGAATCGGAGCCGTGTACACTACCCCTCTCCAAGCCCCCACTCTCCCCTACCGTTGGACCCGCACGCTACCGTTGGACCCGCCCCCACTCTCCCCACCCACCCACCCACACCTGCCCTCTCCCTGATGCCCCGGGCTGCCTTGCGGCGCCCGTGAGCCGAGCCTGCGCAGCGGCTGTGTCCCGCGATACCTCCTGCAGATCGTCGTGTGGTGCGTCGTTGTCGTTCGCGCTCGAAGAACATCTCGCGTGAGCAGCGGCCGCGCGAGGCGCGAGCGGCCCGGGGCTGAGAAATTGCTGCTATACCCGTTTTGTTCGAGTAACTCTGAGAAAACACTGTCGGCCCGTCGTCGCGGCGGCGTCGCGAGGCCGCGCGCGAACCGCGAAAGACTCACGATGGCAAACCGGTGTAGAGCGAAGTCGCCTCTATTTGTCACTCGCCATGCGCGTCCTTGGCTGACCCTCCAAAACTCCCTCCCCGCCGTTCGCGGCTCGGCTTGCGTATGCGGGTGGGAGCTTCGAGGACATGCAGGCGTCCCACCCCCTCCGGCCATCCCCCCGGCTCCCAAGCGCGCGGCCGCGACGCGCTGCGCACCCTCTTCCGCGCTGCACCCGCTCTTGGCACGGCCGTCGTCCGCCGAGATCACCTCCTCTTCGCGCCGCAGGTGCACAACCAAGGGCTGGCCACCTCCGTATCCATCATGATGAAGCCAATGGGCCAAAATCGGACTCCGCTCCCCGCCCAGGTGGCCGGAGGGTACACCTCGGGTCGGCGTGCTGGGGGGGGCGCCGGTGCGCAAGCCCACTTTCCGGGCGACCCCGAGGGGGAGGAGGCCGGGCGAGTGGCAGCAATTCACTGTTAGTGTCCCGGGCCGCTGCGGTACCGTTTATACGGCCCCTCGTGACGTCTTTCCGATTTTGCATTGTGAGTCGTCCTCTGGCCAGCCGAGGGGCACCAGAACGGCATGTGTACTGCTGCTGGCTGCGGGTGCGGAACGGGCTTTTTTTAACTCGCAACCAAGCATACTATACAAGGACACCCTCGGGGGGGACACTCGGCGCATGTGCGACGCGTCAGGGTGGAGTTGGCGGTGGCCGAGCGTCGTCTCCAGATCGACTCGCAGCGCGGAGTCGAGGGGTGAAGCGCGTCGCGCTGCGACACTCGAGAGCCGGCTGGATGGCCGTAGGGCGCAGCCGACTTTGATGTCCTCGAAGGTCCGGTGCGCATTCGTCCTCTGAGACCCACGCGTACAGGAAAGGGGCGAGAACGAGGCCTTTTGAGGCGGACATTTTGGGGCGCGCATCCGCAAGCGCGTTCCACACAGTGCTTTGGCTGTTCCCGATTTCACTGTAAAATATATTATATAATGTATAAATAGACGGCCAGCTCGGGGCACGATCTACTCAAAAAAGTGACGCGGTAGAGCACCCACTTTTTAAGCGTTCCGTGCACACACAAGGTCCGTCTGCGTGCACCCGCCAGCTTCCCAGAGAGGGCCATCGGACGAAAAACGAAAGAGGATATGCATCCTAGCTGTCGCCACCGAAGGCGAATCGACGTCGCTGAGATCGGAGATCACGCTCTGACAGGTCACACGTCGCTCCTTTGACGCCGACGTGACTCACCCGTGCAGAGCACCTCAGTACACGGTCTCGACGCGCTCGCTACGACGCCTGTGACCCGTCTCGGGTCAGGTGGCACGACGCTCATCGCGCCTGCCAGCGCTGCCGTGCAGGTTGCCACGACGAGGTCGAGCACGCTTCTATACGCTCGCCGAGCCTTCCTTTCCATATCATTAGGCAGCCTGGGAACGGTGGCGGTCAGAGGCAAAGCCTACGAGGGGTGGTGGAACCACATGTCACGGCCACCGCCGGCTCGACCTTAGGGGACCCCTAGGCTTAAAAGGGTGGGCGCCCCTGGGGCGCCTGCGGCTTAAACGGCTTAAAACCGGCCTAGGCCGGTTTTAAGAGCTGCTGGGCCGCCAATTCCTTCAACGGTCTTAAACGCTTAAACGGTGCGGGAGAGCTCCCGAGGTCGATGGTCCGGGAGGCTCCCGGTAGACGCCGGAGGCCGGGAAGCTGGCTACAGTCAGCTAGCACGCGTCCCCCTATGCGAGTATGGCTCCTGCCAGTGCACCCCAGACTTACAGATGTGTCTTCAGAGGCGGGTTTGTGCCTAATAACGGCAGTATTAGAGAAAACGGCCTCTGGGGGGAGGCGAGGGCCCTAGGGGGAATTCGGCGTACTTGCGGCCATGCTATCACGCCTTGCGACATCCTTTCGGCGCTGCTGACCGTGCCATGCTGCTCAACTGACCGCCTGCATAGCTCGCGGCCTTAGTCTTCGGCATTCAGTGACGACCTGATCGTACGGCCAGTAGGAAGGTGTCCTTCCAGCGCGTGCACGCTTCTGACGCAATGCGCGTCACAAACTGCCTCGGATTGGCTGCTGGCACTCTCGAGGCTATGCCTACACAGCCTCGCGCGCATGGGCAGTCAAGAGGGACCATGCACCTTCTCAGGACAGCGCCGGTGCCTCTCTCTTGGACCGGCAAACGTGGTGGTCTCGTGTCACCGATGTGGGACCAGTGCGGCATCGCGCCATCGACAGCTCTGAACTGCGCCTCACCACTGACCGGGAAGGCCGCCAAGTGGGTCAGCACCGGTCGCACATTGTGGCAGCAGTCAGCAGCGCATGTCTGGTAGCTAGAGCAGCAGCGTCAGGGTCGCAGGGTCGGATCGTGTCAAGCCTCTCGCCCGGCCGGCCGTGTGCAGACGTCGGCCTGTCTGCTGTCTGGAGTGATCTGTCGGCGGTCAGTACGACCGATCAGGTTGGAAGTTTCTTATGGTTTAGAGGGTCTATCTGTATGTACTCCTCGAGATCTCTCCAAATCTGCCCTCTGATCAACCGTGATCATTCGGGAAGTCGGTGCTAGTAGAGACTAGAAGAGCCGGAGCCCCGTTTCCGCACTGCTGCGCGGCGCACGGTGCCTCCGGGGGCCCCCGCCTCCCCCCAGAGAAAACGGCGTCTTAAATGGCAATTTTAAGCCCCCAAACCTCCTCGTTTCTTAAAAGGTCTTAAAAAAATCCGGCCCAGAACCGACTGGGTCCCCTAAGGGCTCGACCCCCACGATAGCCTCCGAAGGCTGACTTTGAGGCACACCATCACGTTCGGACGAACGACGATGTCGACGAGTTGGGTCGCTCCGTTGCGGTAGCCGATGACCTCTCATACTACTTACTAGGATCATCGACCATGGCCGCAGGGAGCGCGGGGGATGGCGCTGGGAGCAACATGGAGCTCCGTTGGAGACGTTTTCAAGAGATTAGCGCGTGTCAGAGTGAAATGGAACTAGCCTTTAAAGGGATAGAGGAGGCTCGCTCGAGCGCCGAATCCGCGAGGCGTGCGGCCGAGGACTGTGCGTGTGGTGTAGGCTGGGGGGGGGTCCTCTCCTGGCTACAATGCCCGGTGGCGGTGCGCACTGCTGCCCGGCTCCTCGCTCACGGCAAACAAGAAGCTCCCGGGGGCGTACTCCGCCGACCAGTAGATGATTAGCGGCTGCCCGCTCTCGCAGGGGACGGACACGCGAAGCGTTCGGCGCCGCTCCGTGTTGCCGAACCCGACCGGCTGCTGCGGCCCGAGGCGTCCGCACGAGCGGTAGACGACGAGGACCAAGCCCAAGTGAGACGCGCTCACAGTGCAGCGCGCGGCGCCGCGGGAGGGCGTGTAGGCAAAGAACTGGTTCGCCGTCCCAGACGCCCGGTTCGCGGGGCTGCGCTGCGCGACCGCTGGCTTGCCGCACTCGGACCCCTCTGGCCGAGCGGCGCGGCAGCTGCGGGCGTATTGCACCGTGGACGCCGCCCACGGCGCCGCTGCGCCACTCGACTCGGCGGGCCGCGGGGCGGCGCAGAAGCAGAGGTCGTCGCACACAGAAAGCGTCTTGCGGTCCGTTGCGACCTCGAGCAAGCGAGGCGGTGCAATGAGCGCGGCGGCGGCGGCGGAGAGGTCTCCCACGGGCTCGAAGCTCAGCGCGAGGCGTAGCCACGGCTTCGCGCCCGTGCGCTGCCAAACGATCCCGAGCGGCGGAAGCCGCCACGCCTGTGAGTGCAGGGGTGGAGCACAATCTCGTGCAGTGAGGCCTCGTCGTGATTGCCTCGTCGCATCTCGTCGCATCTCGCTTATCTCGGCGATTCTCTCCTCCCCTCGCGCGAGGCCGCGCAGCTGCCGCGGGCGGCGGCGCCGACCAAACAGCTCCGCGCAGCGCCGCAGCTGGCTCGCGTTGGCAGGGCCCTGCTCGACCTGTCCGCCCGAGCGCCACTCCGCCGCCGGCAGCATGTGGGCCCACCCTCCCGGCGCCTGCACGCACAGCCGCCACCGCGCCGGAGGGTCGGCGAGGCCTACAGGAGAGTACTCATGCCAATCTCTAGTGCGCTTGACAGAATGTCACCTCGCACATCGGATGTCGTGCAGGCCGGCATTGTGCACGTTGAGCTGGAGCCACACGCCGGTGCGCCCGTTCCCCGCCCCCGCCTCGCCCGTGCCGTCGCCGCCCATCTCGTCGCTCGGCGGCAGCTGCTGCAGCGAGGGGAGCCGATCAATAGAGAGAAGGATTCGCCGCTGCTCAGGATTGGGGACTAATCATGGCTGCCGGCTGTAGCTGCAGCGAGTGGAGCTGCAGCACGGCAGCGGCGCGGTGCGCGAAAGTCAGCGCGGGCCAGAGCGTTGCGGCCGAGAGGGTGCCGATGCGAGCGGGTGAGGGCCAGAAGCCGTCGCGCGACGAGCCAACCTCGAGAGACATCGAGAGGAGGCCGCGCGTGCCGTAGCCCCAATCGTCCGCCTCGCCATTTGCGTGGTAGCCGACCGACTCCCAAGCGCGGCCTGAGGGACGCAACGTCGCGGCTCAGCTCACGTCCCCGTCGGCGTGTGGCCGACGCCCTCCCAATCGCCGCCGTGGCTGTAGCCGTTTAGCGAAGTCATGGCGCGGCTGAGCTCCTGGTAGCGCTCCAACTCGGCCGACGGCAGCGGCGCGTGCCTGCAGGGAGGGAGAAGAATGGCACAAATAGAGGGCTCAAACAGCTGCTGCCGAGCGCAGCGGTGCGTGCCAGTCATACGCAAACGGGTAGGCGAGCGAGTTGCCCCAGCCGTGCCTGATCACAGCCAGAGGCGGTAACTGCAGAGCGAGAGCCCCCCGCCCCCCCCCGCCCCCCCTCTGCTCGCGCCAGTGCAACACCGCCCGCACCGCGTGGGCGTCCATCACGTCCCGCACCGCGCGCGTCTCGGGCTCGGAGAAGGCCGCCGCGCCACGATACTCCTGACCACACCCGCAGCCGTGAGGAGACGCCGCTCACAGCTCGCACAAGCCAGCCGCGCAGCTCTCCTCGTCGCAGCCGCGGCCGCTCGAGCCCGCCTCCTGCGTGTACCCCCACTGGAAGCCAAAGTTGCGGTTCAAGTCGACGCCGTCTGTGATCTGGTCGTCGGCGCTGCGGCGGCTGCACGTGCGGAGCCCGTTCTTCCGCTTCATCCCGCCGCCTCTCGGCCACCTGTTCACACGTCGCGGTGTGAAGAGCCCGTGCAGTACTCGTCGTAATCATGACAATGATGGCAGCCTGCGCTCGTTCCACGCCCACCCGTCGGGGTTGAGGCTGGGGAGGAAGAGGAGCTTGCGGCGAGAGAGCAACTCGGCGGCACCTGTTCACGGCTGGGGCTGTGAAGAGGAGTAGCAGCAGCTGGCGGCCCCGCACCGCCTCGGCACTTTTACGGGCGTCATTGTTGACTACTGGCGCCTGGGCCGCACCCCCCCTCTCATCCTCTCTCTCGTGGTCGTCTTGAACGGTGTGGTGTGTGATTCGGATGCCTGGGTCGCCCTCCTCCGCCGAGTGCAGCAGCGTGCGCAAAAAGTGCAGCAAGCACGCGAGCGACGCCGGCTCTCTCGCGTGCAGCAGCGCGGTGTACAGCACCGCTGGCTTGCCGCCCCTCTCGTCGCCGGCCTGGCGGGAAGGCCTGCAGGCGACGGAGAGAGAGTCTCTTGGCGACGGTACGCGTGTGTGTGTGAATGTGCGAGAGGTTTGCGCATTCCTCTGTAGTGCGCTGTCTGCCTGCAGCCAAGAAGGTCCCGGCTCGCGCAGAGCAGCCAGATGGGCCGCCCTTGGCGCGAGCGGCCGACGGTTTCCGGTGGGGCCAGCCACGACGGGTAGGCTGCCGCCAGCCGCTTGAACTCCGCGGCCTGCTCCTCCTCGCTGAGATACCCTCCCACACTCCCTCGGAGCGGAGCCGCAGGCCTGCTCGCCAGGCGGCGGCCGCGCTCGGGCAGGGTCGCGGCCACGGCGCGGTCGGCGTAATATTCACCCAGCTCGGAGTGCACCACGCGCGCTGCACGAGTGAGCTGCTGCAGCCGTCGCCACTCGAGCTGTGTGCACCCAAAGCGCACGGCGGAGCTGGCTGGCTGCTCACGGACGGCCCGTCCCGCCGCACGAGAGACGAGGCCGACCGCCGGAGGCCAGGGTGCGTTCAGCTCCACGAGGAGGGCGCCGGAGCCATTCTTGCTCTCAGCATCCATGCTCGGCGCGAAAGTCGGTTTCGCCCTGGGTTCCGGCTCCTAGCCAGATAGGGGGTCTGCGCACTGAGTCGCGCCAAAACGCCCTACCTATCTACCTATTGCGGGCGCCAACCGCCAGGCTCCGTGCCCCACCTACCTGCCTATTGCGGGGCAGCGCAGCGAAGCGAAAAATACCCGTTGAGCCCTCTGTGAATAGGCGGCGCCGCCTCCGCACCCGTCTCGGCTGGCGTCCCAGCCTCAGGCGACACGTCTGGCATGGCCCCGTTCGCGGCTAAACGCGCCGTCTCCCGCGCGAGCGAAGCGGTTTTTTAAACCCCCCCCCCACCCCCACCCCACCACCACCACCTACCTACCTATTGCGGGGGCCTCTGGGGCGGTCAAAACCGGACCTACCTACCTATTGCACAGGGGCCAGCCAGTGTGATATTTGGTTCCTGCACACGGTACCCCAGGGGTCTTACCAGATGGGCAGATTTGTTGGGACGCCGTCAGTTGGTTTCACCGGGGGGCTATCGCCCCCCGGACCCCCCTGCTCATCTATCTAGCAAGGGGGCGTGTCGTCAGAATGTAGCATACCAGAATGCTTGGTCTTTCAGTATTCAAATATTGACGGACTAGCAAGGAGGCGGGTCTTCAGAATGTTAGGTCCCATACCATAATGATTGGTCCTTCAGTATTTCCAGATTCAAGTACTGAAGGACTAGCAAGGGGGCTGGGACCATGCCTCTGATGTCCCACGCACGTCATTGTAGGATACCCTTCGAGAGCCCATGGCCAAGTGATATGCTACGTCTTCTGATTGGGCAGTCGGAAAAGCATTGGTGTTTTACGATTGTTGCAGGTCTCTGGATCAAATTTGCCTAGCATCTTTTGTGGGAGCTCCACCAGCGGCCATGGAGAACCTGGAAATTGAGAGCGGTGCTCAGAGCTTTTTCCAGGCACCTGTACGAGAACTGTGCTTTCCCCGAGCCCAGGTTGTGCGTGTGTGTGTGTGTATGCCGTTGGTCATCGCCGCTGCTGGTGCCACCGCTGTCGGACATTGGCTCTACAAGGCACATGGCGTCCCCGGGTCCGAGCCAGCCAGTCAAAGTCCCCAACTCGCGTTCTATTTGAAATTCAAATCCTCTTCTGGCGCCCACTTTGACAAAAACCTTGACGACGTGGGCCTCCGGCTCCCTGGTGTGGACCCAGCAGACTTGCTGGACGGGATGACAGTTAGGGAGTACTGCGGCAAGCCAGACAGTGCACTGCTCGAGAACTCGACGGTGAGGGTTTCGATGCTGTGGTGTCGCCACGAGGCAATCCTTGTATGCAGCGCGAAATGGAACTCACGTCGCTGAACCCAGAAAGCCCTGGAGACCGAGCTGCACAAGACAGAGAGAAAGCAGAAGAGATCAAAGATAGGCGTGCAGGTTTTTTCTTATACAGTGGTTGCGTGTATCATTTGCCGCCCACGTTTGCTATCATTTGCCACGATGGTAACAAAGCGGCTGCATATATTGATGGAGCTCGCCAGAACCTCACCAAAGACCAATACTTGAAACCAGGTTTCTTCTTGAAGGCCGAGGAAGGTGAGGATAACTACCGGGGCATCGATCCGAAGCATGCACCAAATTATTTGTGGCATTGTGGGTGATGGACCGCGACGGCAACATCCTTTTTGAGCGTCACAACCAGCAACATTGGGAGGTATTGCCCTATGCGGAGGCAAAGTACCTCACCGAAGAGCAGCGCGTGAGCATGCGTGAGCACCGGACGTTCATCCACAGGCAGCATCGAGTACCCCAGCACGGCGACTTAGTGGCAGCAATGGAGCTTGTGGGGCCCGGGACCAGGGGTGGGGTCTACAGGGGCATTGGTCGAGGGGGTGGGAGCTTACGATTCGACAAGAAGAAGGGGAAAATCGTTGTGGACAACCAGTCGTCATTCGCTCAGCTGCGCATAGCCTTGGGTTGCGATGTGCTGTCCACGTGCACGAATGAGCAAGACTTCCGGTACACAAGCTTCGGGCGTTGCAAGATGGACATTGCAAAGGAGCTGCAGCGCCTCAGCGAGATGGGCGTTGGTGATGACGTCCCAAGTTGCTATCGAAAGGCCGCGACCTATACGCGATGAGCGTCGTGCCACCTGACCCGAGACGGGTCACAGCTCACAGGCGTCGTAGCGAGCGCGTCGAGACCGTGTACTGAGGTGCTCTGCACGGGTGACTGAGTCATGTCGGCGTCAAAGGAGCGACGTGTGACCTGTCAGAGCTTGATCTCCGATCTCAGCGGCGTCGAGTCGTCTCCGGTGCGCAACAAATGTACCTCCCCAGGACGCGCAGAGGCAGCTGCGACCCCGCCGAGTGGACGGGCGCACACCGCGCCACCTGCTGTGTGCGCCCGTCTACTCGGCGGGGTCGCAGCTCCTGCCTCTGGAAGGCACCGCCGAGAGGTACATTTTTCGCGCAATGGTCAAAATCAAGGTTTTGTATAACGCGAGCTGTGCCACAGTGAAATGGAACTAGCCAAACACATCGCGCGTGTGGTCGTCGAAAAACGCATGTTCGCCCGTTTTGGACCCCCTCGGTACGGCTCCGAAAACCGCTCCTTAACGACGACTACGAGCCGGAGAGGGGCAGAGGGGCAGATGTCTGAAGGGAGGGAGCACGGGAGATCTTGGCGGAGGGTGGGGCATGGCGGGCCCAGAGGCTGAAAAGGAACGCTCGGCCACGCAGCTAGCGGGGGGTCGAGCCGGAGTGGGGGAGGGGGGGGGGGGGGGGAGCGAACCTGCTAGGGTGCGCATGGCAGTGAACAGTGCGGCGGCTGGGAAGCGGGCAGAGGCTCAGCCAGAGGGAGAGCGACACGTCGACAGCGGCGCGGGGAGAAGGAGCGGCGGTAGCGGTGGCGAGCAACCCTCACGCGCTACCGAGAGGCGGCGCGCCGGACACCGCCTGGCGCAACCTCTCACGGCCGAGATCCTGCGCACGCTTGGCCTTGCGCTCGGCGGCCGAGCGACGCGCCCGCACCATCTCCGCGCACGCCGGGTCGTACTCGCCAGAAGCCAGCTGCTGCTGCCTGCACGCGTTTGCGGCGGGTGGCAAACGTGAGGGCGGGCGCAGCCTCGGCGCTGGCGCGACGGCGGGGCGCGCGCGCGCCAATTCATGAAGGCCTGCTCAAACTGCTCCGAGCGCATGGCGCGCTGCAGCGCCGCCGGGTCGCGGTCGCACTCGGGCAGCAGCGGCAGCAGCCGCGCCTGCTCCTCGGGCGGCAGCTCGGCGAAAGCGTCGGCAACGCCGCGCGCCAGCTTGGACGACTCGGCGGCGAGCGGCGAGAAACGCGACTCGAGCCAGTCCGCCTCGTCCACCTTCGAGAGCTTGCGCTTCTGGCCCGCCGCCGAGGAGCCGCCGACGCCGTTGGCTCGCCCCGCGCCCTTGTCAGCAGCAGCCTTTCCGCCGCCGGCAGCCTTTCGCTTGGCGGGCGGCCGACCGGCGCCACTCGACGAGCCGACCTTGACAAACTCCGGCGGCACCGCCTGCTCCGTGTCGCCGTCGTCGTAGCAGATGTCGAAGCGGCCGTCGCTGCGCACCTACTCTCGAGCAGCCGAGAGTCCTCAGCCGAGGTTCCTCTCCGGCCCTCTCGGATGTCGGGGTCACCGCGCACCTCGGTCACGGTGCCATTGTACCAATTGCAGCCGCCGAGCGAGCCCTGGAACTTGCCTTGCACGCGGTCCCCCGCGGCCGCCGAGCGGGCGGCGGCACCCTTCGCCGCCGTTGCGCCCTTAGCCGCCCCCTTGGCTGCCCCCTTGGCCGCCGCCACCGCCCCCTTGGCCGCCGCCACCGGAGCCGACAAAGACGCCCCTCGCTCCCCCTTCGCAGCAACCGACAAGGCCCCCGACAACTCAAAATTCGGCTCGCCGAGCTGCTCTCGACTTGTCGCGTCGTGACTGGGCTTACCCCCCTCACCCCCGGAGCCCTGCACGTCCCATGAGGACCCCAAAGTGCGA
>NW_005201025.1:91142-110131 GCF_000372725.1 Emiliania huxleyi CCMP1516 | reverse complement strand
GGCAAGCGCAGACGGTATGACCGAACGAGCGGCGCCGGTGTCGCCGAGGCGCGGGTTGTGGCCAAGCTGCGGGGGGCAGGAGAGCGAGCCCTGTTTTGAGCGGGAGGGGCGGGGGCGGCGGGGGAGGACGCGGGCGGGCGGGCGGGCCGGGGGGGGGGGGGCTGCTGGGTTGGAGCGGCGGCGCCTCGAGTTCGACCAGCTCGCGGCACTGCACCAGCGCCGCAGAGAGCAGCTCTGCGCCCTCGTCGCCGACCAGGTTCTTTCCGAGGCCGAGGCCGCGCAGGCCGCTGCTCTGGGATGAGATGAGCGCCGCGCCGATGGCGCCCGCGCCCGCGCAGCTGATCGCGTTCTCGTCCAGCCGGAGGCACTGCAGCCGCGCGTTGGGCCGCAGCCCCTGGCTCAGGGCGGTCGCGCCCTCGTCGCCGAGCGCGTTGCCGCGGAGGTCGAGCTGCTGGAGGGGAGGGTTGGCCTCCAGCGCGAGGCCGAGCGCCGCCGCCCCGGTGCGGCCGATGTGGTTGCCCCACAGCTCGAGATAGAGCAGCTTCTGGTTGCGCGCCAGCGGCACGAGCGCGGCGATCCCGGCAGCCATGGCGTCACCCAGCCCCTTACGGGTGTGATACACGCTGTACTTGCTCTCGCGATCGATCGGCATCGACACGTCCAACGGGCGCGCGGCGCGGCAAACGCATCGGAGCAGGCAGCGCTGCTTGAAGTCTTGCACAGCGTCGGCGATCGCGCTCCACGCCTCGGGCGGTAGCTCGGGAGGGGCGATCACGGCGCCGCCCGCGTCGTCGGCCTCGCCTGTGGCGTCGGCCGCCGGGTTCTCTGGCGCCTCGTCAGCTGCCGCCTCCGCCATCATCCAAAAGCAGGCCCTGCGCGCCGGGCTCTTTCTTTTTGAGTTGTTTGTTTAAATTCTTTTGAGAGCGCCTTCGTTGTTAATTCTTTTTGAGCTTAAGCATCTGCACCACCAGCAGCAGCAGCAGCAGCACCACCACCACCAGAGAGAGAAGCGCACCTGCCCGACCCCGCCCGCCGCGTCAGATGCTCGCGACGCGCTCGGCTGGCGACGCGGCTCGCCGCCGATGTACGCTGCGCTCGTCCGACGGTCCGCAGCGTGGCGTGCGCGGCGCTGCGCGCCGCTCTGCGAGCGCTTCTGCGCCTGCACTGCATCTCTCTGTTGCTGCTGGTGGTGCAACCCCATGAGACAGGCAGTTGCGCCCTGATCTCGGTCCAAGACGGCCAACGCCGTGTCCGGCACCTGCTGGCTGCTTCACGGGGATGCCCCCCCCGGACACATGCTGCAGCCGCGAGTGGATGTATTGGTCGTTTGTGGGTCCCACAAGACTACTCTAGTAGGGGCCGGGCGCTGGAGCGTCGGCGGTACACCTGTGCAGATGTTGCACGGGTGAAATGGCTCCTCGTACAGGGCAGGAGGCAGGTGGTGGGTTTGAGTGTCGTGAGTGCTTGCAGCCGCGAGTACAGCACCGTTTGTGACTCCCATGGATGCAGTTGGGTGGGGCACGGTGCTGGGGGGCTGTCCGGTGCGCCACAACAGCCTCCCTGGCTGACCCCCATCCAGTTCGACACCTCCATCCTAACCGTGGAACCCCAACTTCGTTCTTTACATACTAAAACAAAGGGCAGCAACAGCCCCTACCCTCCCCAGACAGGCGGGTCCAAGGTAGATGACTCACGCACACAACGAGACGAGCGCGCTGTACACCAACTCTGTACCCCGCTTACAGCGTCCTAGTTTGGACGCACTCGGCGCGAGGGCGGTGCCGAGGCGGCGGACAGCCTAGGCTAGACGGCCCGCCACCCTGGCTAGGAGCGGAGGCTGGCAGGCAGGCACACATCGCATCGCGCGGTCCCATCCCGCCCCGCCGCCCGCCTAACGGAGCGTGCCAACGCCTCCCGAGTGGCAGTGTTAGAACGTTCTAACACCTCTGCGGCTGTGGTGTTAGCCGTTAACGTGCCAACACCGTTCTAACGTTAGTCCACTAGCCCTGGAGTTGCGACGTCCGCGCCGCGGCTGGGCTCTTCTCTTCTCGTGTGCAGGCGACTAGAGCAGGTAAAAATCTCAAAAACAAAATCCTCTTCTACCCGTCCGACGACTCGCTCCTGCCGGGACCCTGGTCGACAGGTACCGAAGGCGGTCGAGCACCAGGACGAGGAGGCGCCGTTCTGGCGTCGCCCGTCCCCAACAACTCCGACATCGACATCTTCGTTGGCGGCACGCGCGCCCGCAAACGAGACCATCTTGGAGCACTTGGAGTGCGGTCAGTAACCTCACGCCCAGGACCGGGGAGCTGAGCCCCTCACGCACGCACACGGGCCCACGCCCCAAGCGCCACGGCCAGGCGCAGGCCGTTCAGCGTTGTCGAAAACAAAATGGTTATACGGATGCGCACAAACTTTGCAAAGAAACGGCGAACGACACGGCTCGGGGCCGCACACGCTACAGTCGAGACCACGCTGACCGCGAAAGATGCCGCGTCGCCGCGGCGGTCCGAGCTATCGCGCATCGGTGCGACTCATACTCTTGCTGTGCTGCACGCCTCTCACACAGGTCTCACACCGATCCAGTTCCAACCTCGCGAAATGTACACACCACGCATGCCACGCCCCCCGGGCCTGTGCGCCCACCTCCTCACACCTCAGCCCGCGCGCTCCACCCCTCGGTGCGAGGCCGAAGGGGAACCGAGGCGAGGGGCGGCGGGCAGGCGCGCTTGCAGGAGCTCGAGGGCAGGCAGCGGAGAAGGGGCCGGTCTCACATGGACATGCAGATGTCGGTCGTGTTGCGCGTGCACACGAACTGCTGCTCGTCGATGATGGCCGGGCTGGTGAAGCAGCAGGTTTCGTCGATCTGTGTGTGTGTGTGTGGGGGGGGGGGTCATGCCGAAGGGGTGTGCGGCGGGGGGGGAGGGGGGGAGGGGGTAGATGTGCGACTGGGGCGGGTCGGAGGGTCGGGGTGGCGAGCACCAAGTTGCGGAACGGTTCCGACGCGGGGGTGCTAGGGCAACCGCCCGCGTTCCACCCCGCCCAAAACTCGACGACGTCGTCGTGCACGGTCGGGTCGACCCCCGGTGGGTACGGGAACGCTGGGAGGGCGAAGCACTCGGTCGGCATGGGGTTGGCCGAGCCGGGGGTGGGGCAGGCGCTGTCGAGCTCGTGGGTGTCCTGCGCCACGCGCACGAGCAGGAGGTGAGACAGCGGGAGAGTGAGCGTCGCAGGCAGGGCGGTGGCATGCACCGAGCACGCGGCAAAGACGTGGCATCCCCCGGTACCGACCGCGGGCACGAGGCGGGGGTCGAAGTCCTCGTAGGCGACTTTCTCGATCCAGCTGGATGAAGAGAGGAGCAAGCGTGTGAGGGCACGGGTGGGCTGGGGGTGTGAATTAGGGAAACCGGCATCGTGTGAGCACGCCAGTTCCCTGGGGCACCGCCGTCCGCCACAAACAGCATGTCCATCGGCGGCTTGTTGGTCTCGAAAGAGAGGCAGCCCTCGGTGGCGAGGCAGACCTTCTTGCACGACTCCACGTAGTCCGGGCCGTTGCAATAATAGACGCCCCCCTCGTTGACGCCCACGGCCACTTTGCTGCGGGGTGGGGTAGGAGCGGCGCGCGGATGAGGAGTCGCGGACGGTAGAGGGAGTCGCGGACAGTGAGCGGCGCGGCAGGTGTGTGAGCGGTGGCAGTGGTGAATGTGTGGCTTGTGGGCTGCCGCAGAGATGGCGACGGTGCCAGGGCGTCCGGGGTCGTGCAGGGTGGGGGGGGGGGGGTCAGGATCATTCGAGGCCGCGCAAACGCTGCGCGCGGGCGCCACCGCAGAGTGGCAGTGATGTGGACGCGAGTGGGCGTTCGCACTTTGGGTACGTCTTGTACGTGCACGGCTCCGTGGGCGAGGAGGAGAAGGACAGCGACGAGGAGACGAGCGAGAGCATGACGGCGACCGAGTTTTGAGGTGTCGGAGGGCTTGGCGATAGATGCGAAGGGGGAACTAGGTCCTTCCGCATTCATTCTTTAGCCTTACAAGAAAAACGCAGCGGTTCCACCCTGGGGTTGCCTGTTTCCTGTTTATCTTTCCGCGTGTTCCTTGAGTCTCACTTTGTCCTGCCATTCAGGATGACGACCGTAATCTCGGGAATGCCTTGCGACGCGACGACCCATGGGACTGGCGCGCACTGACTGACTGGCGCACTAACTAACACAGATATAGAGAGAGATTTTTAGCAATACCAAACAACTCTAACACTCACACGTAATTTGGGGCCTGGAGCCCTGTTCACGCGCGCGCGAGACGTGCAGACAGGGTTGCCAGGTGAGAGCGAATGGCGCGGTTCACGCCTCGCACAAAGAGAGAGAGATGCGCTCTGCATGGTGGGACATAAAAGAGAGCGAGTACTTGGGCGAGTAGGCCGTGCGGTCAACGCTGCCGCGCGCGACTTTGCGCGCGAGGCGGCGCAGCTTGAGAACGGCGGTGGGCGAGCAGCCGCCGCCGAACGTCTCGTGGAGCAGCAGGTTGAAGTTGTAGCGCGGCGCGGAGATGAAACATGAATCTGCAGAACCGCAACGGCGTCACCGCGCTGATGTACGCCGCCTTCAAAGGCCACCCCGCCGTCGTGCTCCGCCTGCTGCGGGCGGGCGCGGATACGAAGCTGCGCTCTGAGGACGGCAAGTCCGCGCTGCAGCTGGCCAAAGAGAAGGGCCACGCCGAGTGCTTCGAGGCCTTCCGGCAGCACGTCGCGGAGGTGGCCACGGCGGGGCGGCGCGAGGCGGCGGCGAGAGGCTGGGTCAGGCGCGCGGGGCATCCCCCGGGTCGCTCGACCAGCGACCCGAAGAGTGGCCGCTATGCGAGGGAAAGAGCGGGGCCCTCGACGCCTCAGTCCGGCCCTCCGAGGGGGGAAGGGAATTGCGGGGTCCCCACTTGGGTAGCGAGGATTGGTGTGACGCGATCCACGCAGGCGTGTTTTCTGGCGGCCGACCGTCAGTGCACGGAGTTGCCCCTTCTACGACTGCCCCGGCTAGTTCCCGAGGTCGTCGGGTGTGACCCCTGCGTCCCCCGAGACCTAGCGCGGGTGGGTTGGAGGGGGGCTCGCTGCAGGGAAGGGCGGGGTGTAAGTAGCCGATCCCCGTAGTCCGCCCCACTCCTCCCCATCGGGCCGCATGAGCGGCCGCGCCTCGCAGATTCGTTTCTCGCGCCTGGGTCAGGCGCGCGGGGCATCCCCCGGGTCGCTCGACCAGCGATCCAAAGAGTGGCCGCTCTGCGATTTTGAGCTCAATGTAAATATGTTAAAGGCCCAGTCCAACTCCCTTTCGGGTCCCTCAAGGTGGTACCACCTTGTGCTCTCTGTGCTTGCCCGCCGACTCCGGCGCACAGGCGCGCCAGGCGCCGCCGGCTGGCGGCTGCCCCGTATGCAATGGCACCTGAGATGCGCACTCGCTCTCGCCGACACAACAACAACAATAAAATCCGGCACACAGGAGCTATCCTCGCTCCCCGGCGCCGCAGGTACTCTCGATACCACCGCCTCAGGCACACGCGCTCTTTTGCGACTCGCATGGCAAGAGGAGAGGGTCGCGCCAGAGGCCAGAGCACGACAACCTGGTGACGGGACGCTCGTGCAGCAGCGCTCGAGCACGCTCCTCGCCGACGTGTGTGAAGGGGGGGGGGGGTGGGGGGGGAGTGAGAGAGTGAGAGTGAGTGAGTGAGTGAGAGAGAGAGAGAGAGAGAGAGAGAGAGAGAGAGAGAGAGAGAGAGAGAGAGAGAGAGAGAGAGAGAGAGATCCACCCCACAGAAGGTCTCGAATCAAGGATGAAATTAGGCGCCTGTTCTCCTTGGCAAACGCAGCCAGGCGCACGTCCCCTCCGTGCCACGGAGCATGCTGGGCCCCATGCTCGCCAACAAGGAGGTGCGCGCCTGGCTCGAGATCATCGCGCCCGACATTGTCCCCCCGCAGCCTGTTGTCAAGAAGCCGCCGCTTGCCGCCGCTGCGTCCTCCGTTCAGAAGCTCAAGCTGCCCTCCTCGGTCGACTGCCGCCCCGGCGAGGACGCCCACAGGATATTCAACGTTCTGAAGCCCATCAAGCCGGTGCCTGACGACGACATGTGGATCTTTGCTGCAACTGTCAATGCAGAGGCGTCAGAGGCCGACGCTCGTGCGCGCGAGGCCGAGTCACGCGTTCATGCTGCCTTTGGCAATGGCCGTCGTGGGCCAACGCACCTGTGGGATCAGAATGTGAGGTTGTGATTTCCTTGTGTCTACTGAGGGATGCGATCGTACTGCGTACCGTTACTGTACTCTTCTCACGTTGGCTATACTAGTTGGCCGGCGTGGCGCGCCAAGACCCCCTCGCCGGGTCGCGCGAGGCGCGCCGAGGCGCCGACCGCGACGCCGCCGTTTACGGATTACGCACATTACGGTAATGGGTTTAGCGTTTTCTCTCACAACACATGCGCAGCAGCAGGCCCGCAGGGCGGAAGCGGGTAGCGGGTAGCGGGATCGGGGCCGCGTGACCGATCCGTGAGCTGAGGATCAGCTGTGACAAAAGTGGAGTGGGCTCATCCGTGTCGCGATCTCTCCCGCGGCCGGCCATCTCTAGCACTCAGGTCTAGCGGTACACTCTCGTCTAGCCGGTGCGTGCCCGCTCTCGCCCTCTCCGCGTCTGCGGTCTCTTGAGCCTGTCCTCCCGCCTCTGAGATCTCTGACTCCACACGTGGCACGCGACTACCCCGCTCGCCCGTCGACGATAGAGTATCCCCTGCACAAGCTCTCCTACGAAATATCTCTCCGCCCGCGTTCGCTGTCTGGCTCGCGCTCGCACGCACCACTACTGTGGCGCTCTCTACTCTCTCTCTGGCAGCCCGCATCTCTGGCGCAAGACTGGGATCGGGCGCGCCGAGAGGCAGCCTGTGACGGCCTCCCGCCTCGTCGCGAAGGGTGTTGGGGCCCGTGAGCCGGAGCAGCGTACGAGCACGCACCAACCTCCTCTGCGGCGCGACTCACTCGCCCCAAAAGTCCACGGGCGGGGGCGAGTGCGCAAAGCCGCTCGCCGCGTCGGGGAGGCGCACCTCGAAGGAGCCCGCCTCGGCCGACACGACGGGGAAGACGCCGCCCTCGCAGCGCAAGCCCGCGTCCGAGAAGAGCACGCCCGCGCCGCCGCCGCCCCACGCGCCGTTGCGGCTGACTGCGAAGTGGCCGGTGGCGCGGTTGGCGGCAAGCCCGATGACGTCGCCTGCGAGAGGGGAGGGAGGGAGGGAGGGTCGGGAGGGGGGACTCGGCGCATCTCGGCGCATCTCGGCGCATCTCGGCGCATCTCGGCGCATCTCGGCGCATCTCGCCGCGCGTCTCCTCACCCGCCGCCCACTCGAAGTCGTACTCCTCGTCCCCCTCGTGCCAGCGAGCGCAGCGCGTGCCGTCGATGCCCCACGAGTGCGAGCAGTCGCCTAGAAAGGAGAGGGCGCCACGGCTCTGACAGGGAGCTGTCAAGTGTCGGTGACACACGAGAGCGAGAGCAGTCGCCCACGCCGTCGCCGTCGTAATAGTCGCGCCCCGACTGCGCGAGGGCACGCGGCGTGAGCCAGGCAGGCGCAGGGTGGGGCTTAGGCGCGCACCGCAGGCCCAAAGGAGGCGCAGGAGGAGCGGCGTCGGCGGAGGGAGGGGGAGGGGGGGGGAGGGGGGCACGGTCCGTCGCGGACTCAGCCAGCGGCTCGTCTCGGCGCGTCGGCTCGGCTCGGCTCGGCTCGGCGCGTCGGCTCGGCTCGGCGCGTCGGCTCGGCTCGGCTCATCTTGGCGCGTCTCGTCTGATCTCGGCGGATCTCGCCTCGAAGCCGTCCGTCGCGAAGCCAACCTGCGGGTTCTCGAGGCCCTCGCCGACGACGAGCTCGTAGTAGAGGACGCCTGGGGTGAGGGTGAGGGTGAGGGTGAGGGTGAGGGTGAGGGTGAGGGTGAGGGTGAGGGTGAGGGTGAGGGTGAGGGTGAGGGTGAGGGTGAGGGTGAGGGTGAGGGTGAGGGTGAGGGTTAGGACCTCGTAGTAGAGCACGCCTTGGGTCGCCGAGAGGAGGCGCGCGGTGGGAAAGGAGCTGCTTGCTGCTACTACCACGCTTGCCGCTGCTACCAGGCCCCGCCAAGAGTGGAAGGAGGGTGTGTGTGTCTTCGTTTTGGTAGAGGGAGGGGGGGGGGGGGGGGGCAGCCTCTGGCGGGGCGGCGGCTCTATCTCTGGTGCTCTTAGACGCTCTTAGGCGCTCTCAGGCGAAGCGGCGCGCCGTCGCTCGCCGCGGCGGCGGCGTCCGGGGCGCCAAACGTGCAGAACTGGTGGAAGGAGAGGCGCCGCGCCTCGCCGGGCGACCAGGCGAGTGCTGCGCAGAGGCCTGTGGCGGAGGGGAGGGGGAGGGCTGTGGGGTGGGTGTGGGGTGGGTGCCGGTGGCGTGGGTCGTGAGGGTGGGGTGTTCTGGGGCGGCCAGGGGGTCGTGCAAGCGGCGCGGCGTGGCGAGCGGCGCCCGGTTCGCCGCGCAGCCGCTTGAGGACGAGACCGCCCGCCTCGCGCTGCGCCCGTGCCGCCGCCTCCTCCGCCGCCACCGCCGCCGCCCTCTCCGCAGGGTCAACCTCGCCCTCCTCCGCGCCGCCCTCCTCCTCGTCGTCGTCGGCCGGCTCCGGCCCTGGCTCCGGCTCGTCGGCAGCGGCGGCCGGAGGGTCGGGCTCCGCCTTGTCCTTGCCCTTCTTGGGCGCCGACCCCGCCGCCGCCGCCTTCATCGCCGCCTCCGCCGCCCGCTTGATCTTCTCCTCCTTGGACAGCTTGGGCCTGTTTGGGTCCTTTGGCGGCTTGCCGTCCTTGTCACCGCCAACCTTGAAGTCGCGCGCCGCGGGGTCGGCGACGCCCAGCTTTGCGTTCTGCTTGGCCACCTGCGTGTTTGCGTACGCCCGCTCCTTCTTGGCGTCGCGCTGGGCCTGCTTCCGCGCCTCGTCCGCCTTGGCCTATAGGCACCGAGAGAGGCGAGCGTGGAGCCGAGGCGCTGCAGCAGCGAGAGGGAGCCCGTCCCACCTTCTCCGCGGCTGCGCCACCCTCCGCGAGCGCCGCCGCCTTTGAAGCCGCCTTTGCCGCCGCCTTCTCCTGCAGGACCTTGGCGTCGCGCTCGGCACGCTGCGTCGCCGTCAGCCCCTCCTGGTTGCCCTTGTTGCCCGCCTGGGTCTTTTTGACATTCTTCTGCTGTGACAGCTCCCGCGAGAGGCCGCGCGCCTGCGAGCGAGCAGGTTGTGGGTCGGTTGGCCGCCAGGGCAGTGGCCTAGCACGCGTGGGCTATGTCTCGCCATGATAAAAAAGAATTAGGCGGCGCGTCTTACGAACATAGCCGAATCCGAGGCATAGGCCCGGAAATTGCGCAGCAGGCGCATCTCTCACACACTTCTTCCGAGGCATAGGCCCGGAAATTGCACAGCAGGCGCATCTCTCACACACGACAAAAACAAGAGAAAGAAGGATTTATAAACACACGAGCCACATGGATGTGCTCTCTCTGGATGCGAGAAGACATCGGGTGAACGGAGAGAGAAGAGATTATTAAAGTGCGCAAAAATCACAAAAGATGTTGAATGGAGAATCGGGGCTTCGATCCCCGTACCTCCCGCATGCTAAGCGGGCGATCTGCCAATTGATCTAATTCCCCGGCTGCTTGAGATGAGAGAGGCTGGCGTCGCACCCGCCTATAAAGGGCGTATTTTACCAAAAAATTTTAATTTTTCACACACACCAACCTTCTCGTTCCTACTATTTCCTTCTTAAAATGATCCATTTTTTTATCACATCGTTGGTGCCCCGCGCCACCTTGTCCGAGAACCGTCGGTTTGCGTGGTGGGCAAACCGGGTTGCCAACGCCTTGTCCTCCTCAACCGCAAGCTCGAGGTGCTCCTCAAGAAAGAAAGAAAACGGACAACCCAAGGGAGGGATGGGCTCCTCGGCGAGGAGCTCGATGTAACGAGTTTTCTTTTCCCCTCACGGTCCCGTGCCTAGTGTCGTGCGAGGGAGTTTGGTTGTACTTGGAGCACTTGGAGTGCAAATAAATAAATAAATAAAACGGACCCACCAAACAAGGGGTGGGAGAAGGACAGGGTCCCCACCTGCGCGAGCAGTGATCTTGTAAGGACAATCAGGGACACAGGGGAACGGGAGCGGGGAGCGCATCGCGACACGGAGGGGGGCTGGGCAGGGTTCACCCACACACGACAGGGTCCCAGGGATTCCCCTCTCGTATAGGACAAAGTTGCACCCGGCGGCACGGGGGCAGGCGCGGGCCTCCTACTGGTTGCGCTCTCCTAGTTCTCCTGGCTCCTGACAAAAGGGACAGCGACAGGTTCGCAGCACGGTGGACTCCCTATTCCACTGGCGATCTCTCTCGACTAGCGACCTTCCTCCGGCTTCTCACTGGCAGTCTCTCACTATCACGGGCACACTGACTTGGAGTGCATCAGTAACCTCACGGAGCACAAAATTCTTTTCCCCTCCCCAGCTTGCGCGCGCGACGCGCTCTCGAGCGAACACCGCCGGTGCTGAGGTGTGAGGAGGGTTCGCGCCGTCTCATGTCGAGTTCGGTCGTCGACCTGACACAGGACGACCCGGCTCCGGCCGGCAACAAGCGGGGCATCACCAACGACGACCTCCGCACGCTTGCACGGGAGCGCGAGCGGCGGCAACGGCTGCAGCCTCCGACGCCGCAGCCAGCGCGGCCCGCTTCATGAAGAGCGACCACTTTGAGTTCCCAAGAGAGTCGAGCGAGCAAAAAGTCGCCTCAACTGCTCAGCCTCGAGTCGCAGCTTGCCGCCGCCGTGGCGGGCAGGATGCCGGCCGGCTGCTCCCGCTGTAGGGGGGAACCGATGAGACTCGCCTCGCCCCCGCCGCGCCGGTGTGCGGTGAGCTGCGAGGGCACCATCCTAACGGCTGCCGTCCCTCGGCTGGCGGCGTCAGAGGCCTCAGGAGGGCTCACCGAGGGCCGGCGCACGCGATGCAGGCACTACCAAGGTCTGGCGACCGCTCCGCGACCATCTCATCGCATGAGACGACTGCTGTAGGACGCTCGCGCTGTAGGACGCTCGCGGGCCAGAACTCGACGAGACCACCACACCACGGAGTCGGGCGGCGACCGGTAGACTCGACCGAAGCACACCCCCCCAACACGAGATGGTCCGTATCGCCGGCATCTTTGTTTTGGGCTGGGGCAGGGTGGGCGATTTGAAGTTGAAGTTGAGCTGCGCCGGGTCTCGGCGCCGGCGATGGACGGACCTGTGAGGACGGTTGTAAACCATCCATCGGGCTGCCTTCCGGGAGCGCCTGGCGGCCGTCCTGGAGGCTGTGCTGATGCAGAGGAGCTGGTGAGCGCAAAATGGCAGGCGCCGTTGATGGAGATCATGTCTGGAAGCGGCTCTGCGGGGACTGGCACTGGTGTTGGTCCAGAAACAGCGACGGCGAGGATGACGGTGAGCAGGATGGTGAAAACGCAGTAGACTCCGGAGCCGAAGGCGACGCGAGTCTTGGCGCGAGCCACGCAGGCGGCAGAGAGAGCGCAAGCGGCGGTGAACCGCTCGCGAGCGCACACAACGAGCCGGCGGGCGGCAGTGAGAAAGTAGTGGACAAAGTCGACGGTGACGACAAAGATGGAGGTGGCGATGGAGAGGGCGAGCTGGATGATGGGCGGCGCTGAGCCGAAGATGGCGCGGGCGCAGGGGCGCAGGCCGGAGACGGCGCGGGCGCGAGGGCGCAGGCGGAGGTTGTCGTCGAGAGTGACGGGATCGCCAGAGTAGTCATTGGTCATTTTTTCGCTGCTGGGCGTGGCGGAGATGTCCAACATGACCTCGTGGGTGGAGTGCACCTCACCGTAAGGTACCACGTTTGAGCGCGGAGGCTCAGAGCCAGAGGGTGGCTGGCTGAAGGATTGTAAAGGACCAGAAAGGCACGACGTCTAGGACATCGCGACAGACAAGACGCGCCCACTAAGGGACGTCCACGTGACACGATTGTGGCACAGAGGGTGTGATGCTGGAGTATCGACATTCATGGGGCACGGCGCAGGATGCGCCGTGCTAGTACACCGTGTGTAGCGTGTGTGAAGGGTAGCACAGGCGTCCGAATTCAGACGCCTCCGCTGCTCCCGCCACCACCGCCGGCCGCCTCAGCTCTCCCTCGCCCACCTCCCACACACCACCACCGCCCTCCGCGCGTCCCCGTACGCTGCCTCCGCGCCCCCACGCACCTCCCCACCGCCCTCCCCCCGGCTCAGACCTTTGGCCGTGCTCCTCTCGGGGAAACTTGGCGTCTCCGTCGCGAGCGCCGCTGCCAGCTCAGCCGCCGGGCGACGCGACAGCGGCGAGCGGCCGGGAGAGCCTCTCCAGTGCGGGCTGGGGGCGGCGGCCGCGCTCTGCGGGTGGCGGGCGAGCTGCTGGCCGGCCGGCGGCGCGTCTCGACTCGAATTATGGGCTGCCTCTCGGGCGTGCGGCCCGGATCCCGTGCGGCGCGCGGAGAGGGCGGCGCGCTCGGCGCGCTGGCGGCGGTGAATCCTCCGAGTACCCAGAGTGGGCGCTGGCTGGCCGAGGGCGTCGGGCGGGTGCGGGGCGGCACTCGGGCCGCCAGGACGGGCCGTGGTGGCCTGTGTGGCATTCGTGAGGGACTGTTTGGGCCCCCCGGCAGCAGCCTCCTGGCCGGCGTGACCAGCACGAGGGCCGGTCTGGCAGCGGTTGGGGGCTGGCCGCGGTGGGGGATATGGTGTGCTTGTTTGTGGTCCTCGAACCACCCACTCACCACTCCCGGCCGACGGGGCCTCGCGGGGCGTCCTCGTTTGCAGTTTAAAGGCTTCTGCCATTGCTCAGTCCCAAACCATGTGCGCGACTCGTCCGCCATCCAGTTCTCGGTCAGGCGTAGTGGACGTCACCTTAAAATCCTGGATTAATTCCTGAGCCCACCTTGCCCCACCAGATGGGTGGCACGAGGCACCCGGGCCACTTTTTAGCGCCTCCCGAGCCTCCCGGCGCCTCCGGTGGCCTCCTGAACCCTCTCCCGCAGCCTCTCTCGGCGACGTGGGGAGCGGCTGCCGTCCACGGCTCGCACCGGCTCTTCCAGCGGCTCCACGCTTGCCGCCCGTGGCGCCCGCGCCACGCACTGCCACGCGGCCGCTCGAGAGAGCGGTCGACGCCCATACTGCTGGGCGTGGCGCTCTATCGGTCGACGCTTCGGCGTCGCTGCTTGGCTGGGGACCCGTGCCTCGACGCGGCGGCGCGGCCGAGTACGGCTCGGTGGCTCGGCGCGTCGCCACGGATAAGATGCGGCCATGCATGGAGGGGGAAGCTCCAAGAATGTTTCGTTCTACTTGCAGGAGAGGTCCAAGCAATTCGGGTGACTGCATGGCTCTTCGCCACTTCGCGACGAGGGATGCGTCCAAGATAATGACTTGAGGAAAACACGGCGCTTTCCAATGAAGCATCTATCCACGTGATGTGACAAACTAGCCGCTATTAAAGAATATGGGAATGTTATCTAGTTAAGGCAACAACCCGAGCGACAGCTCAGATAGACTCTCACTGAGAGACCACCTCAAACAGAGTACAGAGACAGACCTTAGCCCTTTTACGTACACATTTCGAGCGAGTGAAAACCAACTCCTGAGCACGGCACCGCAGGCGCCTGTTGATAGGTCCAGGTGATAGCCCTGGATGGGCAATGCATTCGCCTACTTGGGCCTCAGATCGCCCGACCGCGTCCCGGTGCTCTGTGGTCGGATTTGTGACGCCGCCGCACCGCGCCGCAGCCGGGGGCCCGCCGGAGGACGAGGATGGCCGTGACGGACCGGGACGAGCTCTGGGAGGTTCAGTGTCAGTGAGTATATTGTAGAGGCTACCCATGTGCACAATATCTTGACTGAGAGCTAAGCCAGGGGAGGCGATGCCGGGGCCGTACAGCAGCTTGATGGTGCTTCGCCGGCGTAGAAGCGGCCGCGGCGGGCTCCGGGTGCCTGAAAAAGACGGATTTACGTGGGCTGTGGGAGATTTACTGTCGACTCAAACGACACTGTGGCGTAATCCTCTCATATATGGCTAAATATTTACCGAGCCGTTTTAAAGTTCCACCGCTACGACTGGAGATATATCGAGATTTGGTCACCATGACCACGATGAAGCAAAAGGGTTAGACAAATAAGAGACAGGGACACACATACATACACATACACGCGCGCGGTGTACCCGCTACGTACGTCATGCGCCTGAGCCTATCTCTACTCGCATGCGTCCTCAAACCTGCCCAACGCCTGCCCTTTCCATCCTTCCCGCCAATCCACTAGGCGGCGCTGCCGCGCACTGGCGCCAGCGAGCTCCATTCAGATCCCGCACGCACGACCGGCAGTCGAGTTACGAACCGCAGCTGCGCTGTACGTGCGCGCGCTCGAGCCGTGGTTCGGCCATCTCTCGGCTCCTGCTCGTCGACTCGCGCTCGGACGCGAGGTGCGTGCTCGCCCTAGGCTCGCCCGGACCCCCGGGAGGGGACCAGGCCGATTTAGCGAGATATATGTGGAATCTCATCGCCGCCGCTCACGCCTCCCTCCCTCCCCCGCCGCCGTATCATCTCCTAGCCTGCGATATACTGAGACCTCACGCCCCGCGACTCTATCCCACGCTCGCAGGCGGGCCTATCTGCCGTGCAGCGCCGTATTAAGCCATCATCGCCGGGCGCGATAGTGCTCGTGCGACTGCGGATTCGGCCTCATCTCACGCCCTCTGGCCTGCAGCTGCATGCGTGCCGGCGCCTTGATCAAAGGGGGACCTTCTGCATGTTGGGCAGACGTCATGACCAACTAGACCATACGGACAGCAATGCTCGAGATGAGAGATGCTGGCGTCGCACCCGCCTATAAAGGGCGTATTTTACAAAAAAAATTAATTTTTCACACATATATGCATATCTCCCACACCAACCTTCTCGTTCCTACTATTTCCTTCTTAAAATGATCCATTTTTTCATAGTAGCGCCCATCACATCGTTGGTGCCCCGCGCCACCTTGTCCGAGAACCGTCGGTTTGCGTGGTGGGCAAACCGGGTTGCCAACGCCTTGTCCTCCTCAACCGCAAGCTCGAGGTGCTCCTCAAGAAAGAAAGAAAACGGACAACCCAAGGGAGGGATGGGCTCCTCGGCGAGGAGCTCGATATGCCGAGTTTTCTTTTCCCCTCACGGTCCCGTGCCTAGTGTCGTGCGAGGGAGTTTGGTTGTACTTGGAGCACTTGGAGTGCAAATAAATAAATAAATAAAACGGACCCACCAAACAAGGGGTGGGAGAAGGACAGGGTCCCCACCTGCGCGAGCAGTGATCTTGTAAGGACAATCAGGGACACAGGGGAACGGGAGCGGGGAGCGCATCGCGACACGGAGGGGGGCTGGGCAGGGTTCACCCACACACGACAGGGTCCCAGGGATTCCCCTCTCGTATAGGACAAAGTTGCACCCGGCGGCACGGGGGCAGGCGCGGGCCTCCTACTGGTTGCGCTCTCCTAGTTCTCCTGGCTCCTGACAAAAGGGACAGCGACAGGTTCGCAGCACGGTGGACTCCCTATTCCACTGGCGATCTCTCTCGACTAGCGACCTTCCTCCGGCTTCTCACTGGCAGTCTCTCACTATCACGGGCACACTGACTTGGAGTGCATCAGTAACCTCACGGAGCACAAAATTCTTTTCCCCTCCCCAGCTTGCGCGCGCGACGCGCTCTCGAGCGAACACCGCCGGTGCTGAGGTGTGAGGAGGGTTCGCGCCGTCTCATGTCGAGTTCGGTCGTCGACCTGACACAGGACGACCCGGCTCCGGCCGGCAACAAGCGGGGCATCACCAACGACGACCTCCGCACGCTTGCACGGGAGCGCGAGCGGCGGCAACGGCTGCAGCCTCCGACGCCGCAGCCAGCGCGGCCCGCTTCAACGTCGACCCGCGCCGCCATTGGCGATGAGGTTTGGGCGTCGCGTGCGAATGTCGAGGAGGTGCGTGTCATGCGCCTCGGCGAGTCGCCTGTGATCGCCTTTCAGAACTTTGGCGGCGACCGCGGCGTGCGCATGGCACAGATCACGCGCCTCGAGGAGACGGTGCACAAGGCGACGGAGGGGACGCGCAGCAGGTACCGCAGCCGCGTCGAACTCGACGCCGACTCTGGCGTTGGCCCATCCATTGACATGAAGATCGCGGCCGAGCGGCTGATGAGCCTTGCTCTGAACCACCCCGAGGTTCGCAACGATCCGGCGGCAATCGCCTCACTGCGGCGGCAGACGGAGTGGGGGGGCTCGGCCACGCTGCTCTACCCTGCGGGTGCCACCCTCGGCCGCCACAAAGACGTGCGTGCTCCCAGACAAGCCCTAGCGCCTGTGCGCTCACCCCGTGACTCTCCGAGTCCGCGGCGTCCGCCAGGGATGCGGAAACTGGGTGGCCATCTTCTCCTTTGGCCGGTCGGTCGAGTTTTTTGCTGGCGACACGTCGGAGCTGCTCGAGAGCGGCGACGCGATCCTGTTCAACGGCGGAACGCGACACGGCGCGCTACACGGCATCGACTTCGTCTTGCCGCACGCGACGGTCAACAGCGGCGGCGGCAACGAGGTGCGAGGTGCGTTTGCGGCCCTCACTAGCTCTTCAGCCGAGCCCAGATCCCCCACCCACCCCACGCCTCACACGTGCCTCCCCGGCACCGGTCCCAGCGCTGCCGCACGAGCTCGACTACCTGGAGCCGTACCGCTGCTCGGTGCAGGTGCGGCAGCGCGACCCGCCGGCTGAGTGGGGCTGGCCGCCGCCTGTTCGCGCCTCTGGCGACGGCGGCCACGGCGCGGACGACGGCGCACACTGAGGCTTGCACAGGGGCTTCTGAGAACCATTTGCGGTGTTGCTGCTGCAGCGGCAGCCGCGTCAGCTGCTACTGCGACGCACTGCGATGTGGACTCACTTATCCAGTACTATTTAAGACAGCCAACGCTGGTAATATTAAACACACACACCAACCTACTAGACGATTTGAGGGGACGCGAACTCCTGCACCCGCCGCAACAGCGCGGGCGGGGTCGCATCCAACCACTCCCATGAGGGGCGCATGAAGTGCGGGTGCGTGCGCTGGTGGAGGGAAAACTCGTGCAGCCCGACGTACATGCGCCGCACCTTCGCGTACGCCTCCGGCGGCACATGGAAGGCCTTGCGCGCCTCCGGCGAGGCCGAGTTGCACACGAAGACCGCCTCCTCGAGCCGAGTCGCGTAGCCGTGCGCAGCGCCCGTCAGACCCGCCTCCTGCGCCGCCTCGTCGCTGTGCGCGTGGATGATCTTCAGGTTAGGGATCTTGTCCAGGTGGTCCAGCCGGTAGAGCCAGCGGCCGCGCTGCCCCCACCTCCTCGCGAGCCGCATCAGCATCCACAGTGCCCGGAGCGCGTTGGGTGTGACGGAGATGTACTGCGAATTCACGAGGCGGCGCGGGCAGGCTCGTGTCTTCTCGCCCCAGCGCCACCCTGCGCCATTCCCACAGTGATACGCCACGCTGCGAGTCGCGAGCGGCGCGCCGGGGAAGAAGCCCTCGTCTGGGTGGTTGTCGCCGGGCTCCACCGCTCTGAAGTAGATGCCGATGTCCACCCGCTGGTCTGCAGCCGCGTGCTCGCGCTGCAGCCGCGTCGTCTCCTCCTCGCCGATCTCGCTCTGCGCCAACGCGCCGGCAGCCTCTCCAGCGGCCAGCGCCTGCCGCACCGCCTCGCCGAGTGCCACCTCCAGCGCGAGCTGCAGGGCAGCAGCCGCCGCCTCGCCCGCCGCGGCGGCAGCAGCGTGACCGAGGCAGCTGCCGTGGGCGACGATCAGAGCCTCGGTCCGCACCGCGGCCTGCAAGCCAGCCAGCCGAGCGGCGGCGCCGTCGGTCGCGGCGCCGCCGGCAGCGGCTGCGGCGGCTCCCGCCGCCTCGGCCCCGGCCTGCGCAGCCTCGACGGACAGGAGACGTAGCACCTCCCGCGCGACGCGCGCCGCCGCCGCGCCGGCTGCTGCTGCCACCTCCACGCCGTGGCCTGCTGCCACGGCGGCGCCCGCCGCTGCGCCCGCCGCGATCAGCGGCTCCTCCCTCAGCGCCGCCTCCTCCGCCGCCTCCTCCGCCGCCTCCTCCACCGCCGCCGCCGCAGCCGCCGCGGCCGCCGCCGCCCGGCCCGCCGCCATCGGATTGGGTGACCCTCCGCGCGCCGCGGCGGCGGCAGCCCGCCCCGCCGCCGCCACCGCGGCAGGCGGGCATCCCTCACCCGCGGCGGCCTTCCTCATCATTTGGGCTGCCCAAGCGCCGGGGTCTGTGAGCGCCTCCCTCGCGGCGTCGACGACGGCGAAGCTGGCCGCCCCGCTGACGGCAGTGTTCTCGAGCAGCGCGGCGAGTTCCTCGAGGCCGGTCTCCTCGACGGCGCGGTCGGCCAGCGCCTGCCGCAGCTCCTGCCGCAGCCCGCCGCCGAGCCACGTCCCGGCGGCATCGAGCTCGGCGAGCGCCGCCTCCACCGCCGCGGCGGCTCCGCCCTCCGCGTCGCCCGTCAGCGGCGGGTCGGCGAGCAGCCGCAGCGCGTCGCTCCTCGAGAGCGAGCCCGCCGCGGCGAGCGCGGCGGCAAACGACCCGCGGCGCGCGGCCTCGACGACGGAGCCGCGGCCGAGCAGCTCCGCCTCGACGCGGCGGCGCAGCTCGCCGAGCGCCGCCGCGATCGACCTCACGTGCGCCGGGGCACCGCCCGCCACGTGCCGGGGCAGCCGGAGCGCCGCGGCCAGCGCGGCGTGCGAGCCTCGCCCGGCGAGGAGTGCCCCCGCCTCCTCCACCGTCACGCCCAGCGCCGCCTCGACGAGCTCCCGCCGCACCGCGGCGTACGCCGCCGCGTGCGCTGCGGGCGCGAGCGCCAGCAGCACGCGGGGCTCCCTTCACCGCCCCCGAGTCGGGTGCCTCCCACATGAACCCCCCGTTCCGACTCGGGTCGTGTTGAGGGGTCGCCCCTCA
>NW_005201025.1:89890-91042 GCF_000372725.1 Emiliania huxleyi CCMP1516 | reverse complement strand
CCCCACCCCCCCCTTCAAACAAGCGGACGATAAGCGGTTCGAGCAGCAAATGCATCGCGCAAGCCGCCGCCTCAAGTTCCCTTTAATACGGCGAAGGCCTCGGCCGCCGCCGCCTCATAAAAGCCGGCGTCGAGCCCTCGATCGGCCGCCGGCCTCTTCCTCCGCGGCGCCGCTGGCCGCCGCTCTTCCCGGCCGCCTTTCCCTGCCGCCGCCCGCCGCCCGGCGCCGCCGGCCCCCTTTCCGTCGCCAGCGGACAGGATGTTTGCGACCGCCAGCGCCATGTCCGCCGCCCGCCGCGCCGCCGCCGCCAGCCGCGCCGCCTCGGCCACCTCGGCCGGCGGCCCGCTCGCCACGCCGCCCGCCGCAACCTCGCCACCCGGCCCGCCCGGCGCCGGCCCCTCTGGCGGCGAGGCGGCGGCGTCGCCCGCGGAGGCGTCCCCCTCGGCCACGTCCCCCTCGGCCGCTGCTGCCTCCACCCACCGGCGCGCCACCCCAGCCGCCGCCGCTGCCGCCTCCACCGCCCTCGCGCGCGCCCCCGCCGCCTCCCGCAGCGCCAAGCTGCGGGTGGCCGCGTGACACCGCGCGGCCACGCGGTCCCCTCCCTCCTCCCCCTCCCCCTCCTCCTCCTCCGCTCCCGGCTCCCGCGCCGCCGTTGCGAGGATCGCCGCCCGCGCCGCCACGAGCGAGGCCTGCTCCTCCTCGGCCGCCCGCCTCGCCTCCGCCTCGGCTTCCTCCATCACCTCCTCCGCCCACGCGGAAGCGGCGGCGGCGCGAAGCTGCTCCGCGGCCACACCGAACGGCCGAGAGCGGCGGCCGAGTCGGTCGAGGTGAGCCCCCTGCCCGCTCCGGTCCAACTGCGCCAGCTCCACCTCGCTTAGCGACTGTCGCAGGCGCAGGAGGTACTTCGCGAGGGTGTACTCGCTCAGCCGGTGGGGGTTGGCCGCGCCGCAGCGGTCGGCGGCCGCGTTCTTAGAGTGGAGGCCCCGTGGCAGCGCGGCGAGTAGCGGAAGGAGTGTTGAGGGGTCCTGTGGTGCAGGGGCTATTGCAAACTGGGGAATGGCCTGGTGCTGTGTCGCCTTTACGTGTCCGTTGGGGCGTGTCGCAGGGCGGGTGTGTCGTGGTTCGTGCGGAGGTGCCCCCCCCCCCCCCCCC
>NW_005201025.1:68273-89590 GCF_000372725.1 Emiliania huxleyi CCMP1516 | reverse complement strand
CCGGTGGGGGTTGGCCCCCCCCCAACGGTTGGGGGCCGCTTTTTTAGAGTGGGGGCCCCCTGGCACCCCGGCGAGTAGCGGAAGGAATTTTTGGGGGTCCTTTGGGCCAGGGGTTATTCCAAATTGGGGAATGCCCTGGGGTTGTTTCCCCTTTTCGTTTCCCTTGGGGCGTTTCCCAGGGGGGGTGTTTTTTGGTTTGTGGGGGGGTGCCCCCCCCCCCCCCCCCCTCCTCCCCCACCCCTCCCCCACCCCTCCCCCACCCCCCCACACCGCGGCGCGTCGCCGAGAGGAGCCGAGAGGTACCGAGATGATATGAGCAGAGAGGAGGCTCGAGAGGAAGCTCGAGATGAGCCGAGAGTAGAGACGCGCCGTGACCAGAGGAGCCGAGGGGAGCCGAGGGGAGCCGAGGGGAGCCGAGGGGAGCGAAGAGGTTCGGAGAGGAGTAGATCCAGGAATAGAGGAGCCGAGAGGTGCAGGGAGGTGCGGGGAGGTGAGGCACGCGCGCGGCGGGGGAGATATGCGTGTGCGTGGCGCGGGGAAGGCGTGCAAGCCCGGCACACGACGCCCAGGCGCAGCACGAGGCACGAGAGATGTCCCGGACGAGCACACATGTTGCGCAGAGACGCGTGGGGGTGGGTTGGACTTGGAGGGTTCTGGGTATGCTCGCACTCGGTCTCCTCTCGGCTCCTCTCGACTCCTCTCGGCTCCTCTCGGCTCCTCCCGGCTCCTCCCGGCTCCTCTCGTCTCCTCTACGGCTCCCTCTCGGCCTCCCTCCGGGCTAGTGTCTCCTGCCCCCTACCCTCCCGCCCCCCCCCCCCCCACTCCCCTCGACTCGCCTCGGCTCCTTCTCTGCGCGTCCCGGCTCCGCGTCTCTGCCGCCTCTGCTCAGAGCTCCCCCTCGGCCTCTCTCGGTCACCTCTCTGTGTGTCTCGACTCTCTCGGCTCTCGGCTCCTCTCTGCACGTCCCTCCTCCACTCGGCTCATCACGACTCCTCTCGGCAAGCCTCGGCGAATCTCGGCGAGTCTCGGCGAGTCGCTCCATGCCGCTGGTTTCTCCGAGTCTCTCCATGCCGCTGTGTGCGTGTGGTGGTGCGGGTGGGGGGTGGGGACCGGTGCACGCGTGGGTGTGGAGGTCTCGCGGGGCGAGAGAGAGAGAGAGCTGCATATGCGTGGCGCGGGCGACACGGGGGTGGCCGGGCAGTGGCGTACGCGACGCGTCTCGTGCGGGCGGTGGCGAGGTGCTCGAGCGTGTGTCAGGGCTGCGTGCGTGGGGTCGGTGGGGCACGCGCGGGGCGAGTCGCTCGAGCGTGGAGAGCGCTGCGTGCGTGGCGCGGGCGCGGCGGGGCTGGTCTTTCGCGCAACGCGACGGGTGGGGAAGTGGGCATGAGGCGTGTTTCGGGCGGCGGCGCGTGTGTGTGGGAGCGTGCGAGAGGCGCGTCGCCGTAGCTACGCGTGTGTGGGGGTGGATGGGAGGGCACGCGTGGGGCGAGTCGCTCGAGCGTGGAGAGCGCTGCGTGCGTGGCGCGGGCGCGGCGGGGCTGGTCCCTCGTGCTACGCGGCGGGCGCGGCGGGCTGGTGTCGGTGCGCTGAGATGTCGGAGTCCGCACTTGTGTGTGCTTAGCGAGAGTCTCCCGCGCAGGCCGCAGCAGTCGGCGTCACGACCAGAGCGGTGACTGTCGGGTGAGCGGGCGTGGGGCGAGAGGAGGGAGGCGAGGGGCTCCATCTCTACATCTAAAGAGCCGCACCGTGGCACAAGCCTCGAGCCGCCGCGTCAGCAGAAGAGTGCGGCACGCGGCCAGCGCTTGGCTGCAGAGCACCCGGCCCTCTGCGGAGCCGTCGCGCTGGCGGCCTCCGGCCACGGCGAGAGCGCGCAGGGTGGAGGCGAGGGAGGCCGCCTCTGCAGACAGGGGCGGCTCGGGCATGGGCCGCTGGGGCTCCTCTCCCAGCAGCAGCACCGCCTCGAGCTCGTGCGGCGGGAGCGCGCAAGCCGCGGACCGCAGCTGCTCCTCCAAGTGCCCGGCTAAGGCCCCCGCAAAGGCTGCGGGCATCTGCGCGATGATCGGAGGCGCCGCCTCGGGAGGCAGCAGCAGCTGCTGCAGCGCCGACAGGAAGGCCTATTGGGCAAGGAGCACCCCTCCCTCTGGAGTTGCGGCCGTATGAATCGAAAGGCGGGAGGCGAGAGCACCGGCGCGAGCTTGGAGTGCTGCCCGTGCGGCGCCCGGCCGACAAGCAGCAGGAGCTCGTCGACGCCGCCGCCCTCGGCCACCGCGGAGTCAAAGTCGGCGCCCGCGACGGCGCTGCGCTGGCGCGCGAGCAGCCCCGCCGGTGCCATCTCGCCTCCCTCCGCGTCCTCGCTCAGCCTCCGCTCCGCGTCCACGCGGCTGGCAATGTGGTCCGCGGCCGCCCAGACGTATGCAGCCAGCTTTGCAGGCTCGCCCCGCGACCCTGCGGCTATGCCAAACATGCTGTAGAGATGGGACCAAGACATTGCAGCTGCGCCCTGCGTGCCGTCTCTGCGCTGTCCGCGCTCGCACGCGTGGCCCGGGTGCAGGGCGACGAAGCAGGCGGCGAAACGGGAAAACGTGGTTGCGTACCAGCGCGCCTTTGGCGTCTGTCCGCACGCCGTCGCCAGCGCAGCGCACGCCTCCTCGGCGCCAAGGGCACGCGAAGTGAGCATGAGCACCCTGCCGAGCCGCTCTGCCTTGTCGAACCACAGCGCGTGCGCTTCGATTTCGCAGGTTTGCACGGACTGGGCAAGGCGAGCGAACGCGTGAAGCAGGAGGCGTCGCTCCACGTCGGTGCCCGCCCACGTCTGCCGCCCACCTTTGGGGTAGGGGGGCTCGCACCGCTCAACCAGGCTCTCGAGAAGGCACACCAGACGCAGCTGCCGCGCGCCCGCCGCCCCCCTCTCTTCTCCAGCAGGGACCGCCGACATGAGCTCCGACGGGACGCGGTGCGGGCTCGTGGCCTCGCTGGTGTGCGCCGCCGGCTCTGGCTCGTCGCCGCGGGCGCGCTTCGCGGGCGGCGCGTCTCTCGCCCCGTCCTGCACGCGGCGAAGGTCGGCACCCACCTCGGATCGGCTGCTCATTTGGCTCATCTTGCGATATTAGCGATATTTGCCGCACTTTCTTTTGCGAGCGATTCAGCCGCTGTCCACACTTCGACGAACCATGTCGCGAACATCGATAGCAGAGGTACAGAATCGGAGAACGGCGTGGTCGGTCTCACGGAACGGAGCCAGCTTGTGACGGCGGAGTTGACGCCTCCGACGGTCGTAGCGGCGTGGCTGAGGGCGGCGGTGGAGGCGCCCGATAGCGCGGTGAGGATGGTCTCATGGGTCTAGCAAACCATAGACGATACCAAGAGAACGCGAGGTAAAACCCGACGGCTATGGATGGTAAAAGGCGGCGGTAAAACCCATCCACACGGGTTTCGGTGGGTTGGATGGGAGGTAGAATGTCTACCTACCGCACCCCCCCCAATGTCGCTGGGCGGGATCGGCCCGCAGAGGCGGCATTGATCAGTTCCCCCCATGCACCGCGCGAGCTCGCGCGTTGGAGGCGTGGTCGACGCTGCGCTTGAGCTTCTCCTTGGGGACCCATTTCGTCAAGAAATCGGCGGGCATGAGGTCGTCGGTGATCTTGACGACGCGGCACTCGCCAGTAGGCCGTGCGGTCGACGCTGCCGCGCGCGACTTTGCGCGCGAGGCGGCGCAGTTTGAGAACGGCGGTGGGCGAGAAGCCGCCGCCGAACGTCTCGTGGAGCAGCAGGTTGAAGTTGTTGCGCTTGACAAAGATCGCGTCGTGGTAGAAACCGCGATGCGCCTTGACGTAGCCGTGGCCGGTCTTGTGGGAGAAGGGTTGGCCGGGCTGCCCGCGCGCCTTGCAGCCCATGTTTAGGCGGCGGGCCTTCTCTTCGGTGTTACCAAAGGCGTAGGAGTGGCCAACGGAGGCGGGCGTGCCGCCACTCGAGGCGTTGCCAACGCCCGGCGAGGAGGTCTTGAGGAGGGGCGTCCAGAGCTTGATTCCATGTGTTGTTTGTTTTTGCGTGTGCGAGAGACTTTGGTTGTAAAATTCTTTTCGCCTCCAAGCCGAGTTACACACCGAGCTGGCGAGTAGAGGCCCCGCCCACCCAGGGTACCCTCTCCGAGGACCCATTGGGTAGCTCTTTCGAGGACTCGCCCGCGCTCTGCTCCAAGAGACCTCGAGAGAGCGTGCTGTGCCTCTACTCGCCGCACACGAGGACCAGCCGAGCCGAGGGGGGACACGACGGAACAGCTATGGCCACCGTCACCCTCCGCCCCGGCTTGACCAAGCGGGTGGTGCGCGCGGGCACTGGCGAGTGTCCCAGTGAGGGTCAGAGCGTCGAGGTCCACTACACCGGCAGCCTTGCGGACGGCTCCGTCTTCGATAGCAGCCGCAGCCGCGGAAAGCCGATCGATTTCACGCTCGGCATGGGGGAGGTGATCCCCGGTTGGGACTTGGGTGTCTCGTCGATGCAGGTGGGCGAGGCGGCCGTGCTCACGATACCGCCAGAGTTCGGGTGCGTTGCTGCGCCTCTCCCAGCGACAGTCGCCCAGCCGAGATATGGGGTATGGGGCGCAGGAGGCGGCGCGGGAGGCGGCGGCGGCGCGTGAGTTGGTGGCGGCTGCGGCGCGTCGGCCTCTCGGTCCCTCGCAAATCAGCGCGTCCACGGACGCCCCACGCCCTGCTCGCAGCTATGGCAGCTCCGGCGCCGGCCCGATCCCGCCCAACGCGACGCTCACCTTTGAGGTCGAGCTCGTGTCGGCGGCGGACCCCGCGTTGCCGGCCTCGTTCAAGTACGGCCTCCCTGTGGTGGCGCTCTTTGCGCTCGGGCTGATTATATACCACCTTCCGCTGCTCTACGTGGCCATCTTTGGCAAGCGCTGACGGTGGACGCGCCCCGCGGGGCGCCGCGAGCGGGCCGCACACTAGAGTATTTATTAGCGCCTGATCTTGGTTTTCCAGGGTGGGTATCTAGGCATAAGGAATTATAACGGTAGGACACCCATGTGTGCTGTGGTGTTTTCTCGAAATAAATAAAAAAGAATCAAGAAATCCAAAAAGCAAAAACCCCGCAAATCGGCAAAACACGAATCGGCAGTTCGGCAGAGTACAGAGAAACCCCCAAAACACAGGTGTGCTCGTCGACGCGACCAAGCTGCAATGCGACCACCTCCTGGAGCAGGCTGTGCTCTCCGGCCTATGCTGTCCTTCCATCCCGCCCTTGACTACCTACCGTAGCTTGTAATGCTTGTAGGATGTCACCAACCAACTCGATGGATCAGTTTGCGCATGGCTGGGTCACCGGCCGCCAGAGAACCGCTACAAGTCCTCACTCGTACAGGCCGGCAAGATCGCGGAGGCGGCGGAGTATGTGCGGCGGATTCGCGAGAGGCAAACGCGAGGGCGGCGGAGGCAGCCAAGAGGGCAGCCGAGGCACTCGCAATGGCAGAAGAACTCGCCGCGGCTATCGTGAGCTGTAGCGTGGAGATGAGAGAGTGACCCTGCATGGGGTTCTGCGAGGTTGGTCTTGTACCCCTCGTTGTACTGCCGGGTGAGCTCCGGTTTCTCCTTGTCACCGTGCACGACCGGCGCGTACAACGAGGTCGGTCTTGACGGCGCTGTCTCCGAGGGACGGGTTGTTCTTGACGTGCACATCCCGCGCCTTGACGAGCTCCTGGTGCGCGAACCAGTCCTTGTGATTCTTGATGGCAGCGAGCGCCCGCGGCCGCGGGTACGTGGATTTGCAAGTGCCATTGAGAATCGCGTCGGTAGCTGGAAGGGACTCGGGCTCGGGGAGCGGGACGCTCTTGGGGTAGAACTCAGTCAGGTAGCCGCCGCGGACGGTGTAGTACTTGTTTTTGTCGCGGGCGGTGCGCTTCTCGCACACCTCCTTCCAGTCCGAGAGGGCGGACTCGTAGGTGGCGATAGCTGCGGCGATGGCGGGGTACTTGGACGCACCTGCCTCGTCGAGGGCGAAGTCGGGGTTGTGGGCGACGAGGGTGCGCCAGTTCTTGAGGAGCGACATGGAGAAGTCGCTGTCGGCTCGCGAGAAGGCGGTGTCGATGTTGCACCCGCCCATCTCGGTCGGCAGCTGCGCCTGGAGCCACGCGAGGTTGCGGAGCGCCTGGGGCGAGGCGTCGGCGCGAGCAATGCTCTCAAAAGACTTGCGGATGCGGTTGTGCAAACTCGAGAGCCTCGCACGCGACATTGGGCGGCGTGATGCCGGCAATGTACTTGGTCTTTGCGCAGGCAATCCGTTGGACGAGGTTGAGGCGGAGCTGCGAGGTGTTCGTGACGCAGTCAGTGTCGACGATCGTGTCGATGACGTCGAGCGGCGCGAGCTTCTTCCTGAGGTGCGCGGTGAGCTCCTTTTTGCAGGCTTCAGGGTCACCAAAGAAGGTGCCGACGGCCTTGAAGCAGTCCACTCGCCCCGTGGGTTTGCCCTCCTTGTCGCGGTGCGCGGGCGAGCCCCGGAGCCAGCCCGGCGCGCACGAGAGGTCGCCCTCGGGCGAGTAGACGAGCGACTTGCTGACGCCGTCGAAGACGCTCGCTCCCTTCATCTGCGCCTCGAGGAGGCCCTTTGGTCCGGAGTAGGCGGCGACGGCGCGCGAGGGCTCGTCGTTCTGGCAGATGTCGTCCGCAAAACCGATGAGGCGCATGGTCGGGTTGTCGTGGCGTGGCAGATGCATCTCGTGGAGGAAGCAGACGCTGAGGATGGTGGACAGCGCACGTCCCTGGATGACCCCGCAGGCGGACTTGGCGTAGCTGGGGTCGTTGTAGTCGGGGCACTCGAGGGAGAGCGGGTCCCAATCGGCGGCGGAGAAGCCCAGGTCATCGCCGTCGGCGGATGGCAGCCGCAAGGCGCCCTCGGCCTTGACGAGGCGGATGAAGCTGGGCGTGCCCATGATGAGGCGAGCGACGGGTAGGAGGTCAGGGCGTCGCTTGCGGATCCAGTCGTAGAGCTTGACGCGCCCACAGCCGTTGGGGTCAGGCTTGTTGTCGGCCGTGAGCGCCTGCGCGATCGTGTTGTAGAAGTTCTCCGAGATGGTCGCGTTCTCCGGCTTCGTGCCGTGCCACCCCGCAACGTGTGGGCGTACAGGTGAGTGCCGTTCTTGGAGAACGCGTAGCTCTTCGGGAAGTTGACAGGCGCACGGGCGCGCTCCTCCGCCGCCTCAGCCGCCTCGAGGTCGGCAAGAGCGGCCGTCACCTCGGCCGAGTCGAGCCTGTGCGTGATGCACACCTCGAAGTGTACGCGGCTTCTGCGGTGGCGGTGGTGATGGTGGCGTCCTCGAGTGCGACCGCCCTGGCCTTGGCAACCCCAGGCAGCTGCGTGGTGCAGAACTGCTCCGCCCAGTCGCGCTCCTGGAGCGCGATGCACCGTTCGGCTGAGCGCGTGAAGATGCTGCAGAGCCCGAGGGGCCTGCAGCTGACGCCATCGTCCTTCCAGAGGCAGACGGCGTTGAGGTCGTCCTCAAGCCGCTTGAGACGCTCGTGCATGACACCCCACGAGCTGAAGAGACACAAGCTGTCTAGACATCCCTGCGGCGGGCGGGCGGGAGCAAATGTGGATGCACCCTGAGTGTCAACCTCGCCAGGATTGCCGTGCTGCTGCTGGATGCTCGTGCGGTGCGTCGTGGGTCGAGCGGCCTGCGTAGAGCGTAGCGGCATTGCAGAAGCCGTGAAACGGTGAGAAAGCACTGTGTAAATGAGCGGCTTCTCTCTTGAGCTCTCTCTTGAGCTCGTGAAATAGTAACTGTACAGAGGGGAGAGGGGGTATACGCACCTACAGAGTGGGGGTACAGAGAGTAAAACCGTACACCGTAACACGGAGCTCTATTCGTACCTAGACAGACTAGAGAGATCGCGCGCGGGCTTTTGGGCTTGACCCTGGGTAAATCGACTGTGTCGATCGACTAGTAGCGCTCTCCAGCGGCCAAGCCCGAGAACTAAAGGACTGGCAACGTGGAGAAGAGCCCGCTGTTCCGCGCGGAGAGAGGAGCTGGCACTCTCTCACCGGTCCATGGCGCCGCTCCAGTACAAGCCCAGCAGCAGGCTAGTGAGGAGAATGTAGAGCGGGGGCAGCATCAGCGCCATCCACGCGTCGATCTTTGCAGACTTGCGGACGAGCGCCTTGTCCTCCGCGCGGATCCAGTCCGAGCCGCCCATCGACCCCTCCCCGTTTGGATCCGTCGGCTTGGGGAGCGTAGATTGGCTGGCGTGGTGCATGAGCGCGGGCAGCGCGAGCACCGCCCGCGTGAGCAGCGAGACGGGCTCGTCCGGCGGGCTGCCAGCTGGCTCCTTGCCCGCCCCGAGCGGCTCGCCGGTAGTGAGGCTCAGCGAGACGTCTGCGGGCGCCGCCGGCTGCTGCGCGCCGCCGGGAAGCTGCTCCTCGAGCGCCCGCTTCGCCACGAAGGCCGCCTTCCACTCGCCAACGAGGGCGGCGCGGCGCTCGGAGCAGAGTTCGGCGGTGCGGCGGTCGACTCCGGCGGTGAGCACGAGCTGGTAGCCCGTGACGACGAGCATGAGGCCGACGACGGCGAGTTGGCAAATGGTGAGCGCCATCACGAACGGGACTCCCTCGGTGTCGGCGGGCAGGCCGAGGCTTCGCGGCTGCAGCAGCGCCGCGGTGGCGATAGCGCCCAGCGCGAGCACCTGCAGCCGCGTCGCGGCGGGCTGCAGCGCCGCGAGCGTGGTCAGGCCCATCTGGACAAAGGCGGGCACGAGGACCCTGAAGACGTTGCCGACGGCCACCCGCTCCAGGTGTATCTCGAAGTCGGCGCACAAGTGCGAGAGTCGCTGCTTGCGGCAATTGGCGCCCGGGCTGGACGAAGAGGACGGCCGGATCACAGCCAAGCGCGGCGTCCAGTCGCGCTTGGTGTAGATTCCCTCGAGGTCGTCCCCGTCGAGCCCAGCGTCGGAGAAGCCCGGCGAGTCGAAGTTGAACGAGGTGCGGCGGGCCATTCCAGGGCCAAACTTGTCCGCGAGGAAGAAGGACCCTTTCAAGACCTGCGTGTCGAAGGGGAAGCCTACGGACGGCCAACGGGAGGCGTTTGGGTGCGGTGGGGGAAGGGGCGGCGGCGGGAGAGGAGGGGAGGGTTACGGTTGAGGTTGAAGTCCGATACGAATGTCATCTCGAGCCCCACGTGCTCCTGCAGGTAGACCTGCGCCCGCCACGGGCACGACTCCTGCGTGCACGGCCGCGTGACGGGCTCCGGCTCGTGAGTCGCGTTGCCCGCCGTCCTATGCACTTGCAGCATCGGGTTGCCGGACACAAAGCTCTCCTCGCTAGAAATGGCGCCGTCGGGCTTGACAACTGGTCTCCACCAGTCTTTTGCCGGGACGACGGCCTCGCCAGCGACGACGCCGCGGTACAGATCGATGCCGCAAGGGTGGACAGCGTACTTGCTAGTCCAGGTCAAAGTGACCTCGACGACGACGGTGAACTGTGCCGAAGAGACCGCCTTGACCGCGTTGACCTTCAGCCGCGAGATGTGGATGACCAGGTCCTGCTCTGGCTCAAAAATCAAGAGCGGCTGGCCGGGACTTTGAGCCGGCGGCACGCCGCAAGGCACCTGCTGCCCAGCATCATCAACCGGGCACGGGAGATGGGGGCCATTGGCAGCGGTTGCATAGACCGCTTCGATCCGGCCCGACCCCATCTCTGGGTATTGACCTGGCGGAAAGGGTATTTTGTCCTCCCATTTTGCACCTCCCACGAGCCAACTGTTTTCACTCCCGTATACAAGCAACGATTTCGCGTCGATGTCGCTGAGGGCCACCGCCGAGTACGTGTTGATGCAGTTAGCGTCATCGGGCGTGCAGTCCCCTCGCTTTTGACACACCTCAAAGCTGTAGTCGTAAGACTCGTAGAGGTCGTTTTTGCGGGGCTCGACTTCGCGGATGAATTTCGCGGCGTTGCTGCTGGTGGTGATTGTCCATCGGCAGTCTTCGGGATAAAGCAAGTCCGCCATGTGGTACCAGGCACCGTAAGAGACCCAAACGCCCATGGGGTTGCAAACGGCACCTTCCGACCGCCAGCTGTTGTTCTTCCCTCGTCCGCACATGGTCGAGGCCCAGTTATCAAAGCCCCCCCAGATGCACTTATCAGTAGGCCCGGCCTTTCGGACGAAGGTGTATCGCGCGGACTCAAAGATGCGCGGACTCGAAGGTGTATCCATTTGGTTGGATGGCGTTAGCCATGGTTGGTCGAGCGGGAGGTAGCAATTTTTGGCCTCGTCCGTGTCGCCAAGCATGCACGTGTGCTGCAGCAGCACGATCGAGTTGAGTCCTGCAACGCCCTTCGGCGGCCAACGTAATGGGCCCGAATCAGACAGGAACGGTACCGTTGGGTCCGAGCCAGATAAATTCTTACACCCATATTCGCCGCCACAATATACTTCGGGGAAGTTATCTTGCGGCTCTCCGTGCCATAGCCCTGACCACCCGAATGGGTGAGAGATCTGCGTCGGCCACGCCGCGGACGAAAAGGACACGACGTCGGTCGTCGGCGAGTAGCGCTCCGGAAAGATCCTTGACTCCCTCCAGGCTGGGCCGTCAGGGCTGGGCTGGGCAGCAACGCCGGCGGTCGGCCAGAGCAGCCAGAGCAGCCACGAGCGCTTGCGGCCGATGCGGAGCGTGGGGCAGGAGGACCGCGGAAGTAGCCAGGTCTGCCGCGGAAGTAGCCAGGTCAGGACCGCGCGCTCGGCCGCGGAGGTAGCCAGTTCAGGCATCAGCGCTGGCCAGCGCTAGCCAGAGCAGGCGATGCGGAGAAGGCACGAAGGCGCCCAGATTCGGCACGAGCTAGCTCGCGGCACGAAGGCGCCCAGATTCGGCGGGCGGAAGGGTATTTCTTTTCTTTTTTTGCCGGGACATTCGTGAGCCTCGCCGTATCGTCGACAACGGCCCCCAACCTTGCCATCGATCCGCTCATCACCAGGCTAAACATTTCCGCCTGCCCTTTACGAGATCAACGCTGCGGCTGACTGAGGGGCTCACCGTCTGGCGCCATGCCCTCGCGGCCGGCCGCCTGCCAGATTACGGAGGCGCAGACGGTGGGTTGCCGCCCTGGCCACCACAGCCACTGCTCGGCACGCTGACCGACACGCTGAGCCGCCTCAGTCTGCCGCGAGCGCGGCGCGGCACCCGTCGCTCGTCCCTCCCGGCAGCCCTCGCCGCCGTGCTCGCCGCCGCGTCTGAATTCGACGCGCTCGCTCGGGTGGCCGCGGTGACAGGCGAGTCGGCCGACGATGACACGGAGCGAGCGGCTGCAGAGCGAGAGGGGGACCAAGGAGCTCGCCGGCCTCGTTGCTCTCAAGACGTGGGACCTCGTTCCTCTCGCCTCCGTGCCTGCCAGCGCCAACGTAATGCATTGCCACTTCGTTTTTGCCATCAAGCGGAAGGCCGACGGGTCCATCGACAAGTTCAAGGCACGCCTCGTCGCCGACGGAAACACGCAGAAGCATGCTTTGGTGTTGACTTTGACCGCGTCTTCGCCACTGTTGTCAAGGCTCTCACCATCCGGCTCGTTCTCGCCATTGCTGCCGCGCGTGACTACAACCTCAGCTCCCTCGACATTCGCCAGGCCTACCTTCAGGCCGCCCTCGATGAGGATCTCTACATGCGCGCCCCGCCCGGGGCGTCAACAACCGCGGCGGAGAGCTCGTATGCAAGCTACGCCGCAGCCTCTACGGGCTCAAGCAGGCTGGTCGCGAATGGGCTCAGCTCCTCTCTTCCTTCCTCGTGTCGTGGGGCTTTGTGCGCTCGACCATCGACGTCTGCCTCTACACCTACGAGAAGGACGGCACCGTCTTGTGGGCTCTCGTCTATGTCGACGACATTCTCCTCGCCGACAACTGCCCCAACTTACGTGCGCGCTTTGTTGCCGACATCTCGCGACGCTTCCCAACCGAGGACAAGGGCGAGCTCGAGTGGATCCTAAACACCGCCATCACTCGCAACCACGCTGCTCGTTCTCTGACCTTGTCTCAGGACCTCTACACCGCCGACCTCGTCGCAAAGTTCGAGTCGTACTTCGATCGCTCGCGCTCGCGCCACTTCGACTCGCCGATTGAGGAAGGCCTCGAGCTCTCTCCCGCCGATCAGCCCGTTCTCGGCTCCGTCGAGTACGACGAGATGTCCAAATTTCGCGATGCGTACATGGCCATCGTCGGCGGGCTCCTTTGGCTTGCGAATATGACGCGCGTCGACATCGCCTACTCCGCCTCGCAGCTCGCTCGCTTCATGACCAACCCCGGCCCGTCGCACTTTAAGGCTGCGATTCGCGTCCTCGTCTACTTGCGCGACACCGCTGGCCGCGCTCTTGTCATGCGCCCTGATCCCGTCCGTGGCCTCGAGAGCTTTGTCGACTCGAGCTGGGCGACCAAGTTTTCGAGTGTTCCGGTGGGATGTTCTTCTACTACGGGTGCCTGTTTCATTGGTTCTCCAAGATGCAGCGCTCCGTCACCCTTTCCAGCGCCGAGAGGCCGAGTTCTTCGGCACCATGCTAGCCGCCAAGGAAGTTATCTTCATCCGCGAGCTGCTGATCGACCTCGGCATCCCTGTCGACGCCCCCAGCGTCTCATCAAGTGCGACTCCAAGTCCGCCGTCGGCATGGCCTTCGACCCCGTCGCATTCAAGAAGACCAAGCACATCCTGCGCGCCGCCGAGTTCCTCCGTGACCTTGTCGCACGCGAGGTCGTCTCTGTCGAGCACCTCCCCGGCGCTGTGATGCTCGCCGACATCCTCACCAAGGCTGCCTCTCGCGCCGTCTTTGTCGAGCTGATCAAGCAGCTCGACACCTTTGCATGATCACGTCAGTTGCGCTCTAGGGGCAGTAGTAAGTCCCCCCTTTCACTGTGTTGTGTCCCTCGCACCCCCGTGCTCTGGCCAGGAGGGGCTGTTCCCGGGGCATAACTCCCCCACAGCGCAGACGTTCACACTTCCACACCCACAGCGCCTCGTCCAAGACCTGTCTTGTGTGTCCTGGCTGGACTTGTCACATTGCTTTTCTGCTCGATTTTATGTCGCTTCACTACATCACGCTCTCAATCCCCTCGATGCTGGCGTTCGCCGCGCTCCTTTGCTTCACGCACGCGTCCTCCCTGCCGATGGCATCGATCAGTTTCCTGGGACCTCTCTCCCCAGTCCCGGGGGGTGCGTCGAACCTTGTGTCCATCCAGATCCACCCTGCTCGCCCTGGGAACGTCCGGGTGTTGGAAGTAAAGATATATTACTTCACTCTTTCTCTCTCACTCTCTCTCTCTCTCTCTCTCTCTCTCTCCCTCCCTCCCTCTCCCTCTCTCTCTCTCCCCCTCCCTCTCCCTCTCTCTCTTGCGTGCGCCGGCGGCATGGCCGGCCGCCTGGCACACGCACATGGCACACACACAGGGGACACCTCCTCCCTCCGCCGCGTAGCTACTAGCTTAGCGTTCGTCCACTTCTGTCCTCTCCTCGCTCCCCCCTTCCTGGCCCCACATGGGGCATTCCCGCGGCGCACGACAGCTGTACCAAGAGAGTCTCGCTCCGCGCCCCGCGCCCACTGCCCTTTCGGGTTCTCCCGACCTCGCCCTCCTAAGGCGGCGGTCCGTCTGGTAGCTCGCGGCGTGACTACCGCCCAGACAGCTTGAGCTTCGCAGCGAATCCTCGCTTGTGCTTCGCCCGGCGTGTCTCGAGGCTGTTGTCGCCCGCTAGAAGCGGCGGCGCGTCCGGGGTGTCGACTGCAGCGTGGTTGGCGGTCGAGCTGGCGGCGGCGCTATCCGGCCTGTCGTTGCTCACCTCTCCCAGGTCCAGCGCCAAGTCGGCCGCCGTTGGCAGCGCGAGAGGCTCAGAGAGGGGGCTCGGAGCGGGAAACGTAGAGGGCGCCTTTGGCGAAGGCAGCGGCGGGGTGATGTCGCTGCTAACACTGCAGTTGCTGCGACGATCACTGCTGCCGGCGAGACCGCTTTCTTCGCCGCGCAGCTCGTTCTTGATGCGCCGGAGGTCCTCCGCGTGCGACTGCTGCGTGCCCCGGATCTGGTCGCCGAGCGCCTGGTTGCGCGGGCCGCGAGTGGAGGTGAGCAGGCACGAGCGAGGCGGCTAGGGCCGCAGCCTCGGCCCTCCCTCGCTGAGCAAACTAGGTGGCTACTGGTGGCCAGGCCGCGGGCGGCGCCTCCAGCCGGCGGCGCTGCTCCGCGGTGCCGCTCTGCACCACGGCGCGGATCTCGGTGAGCAGGTCGTCTTGCCTGCGCCGATAGGGCGGCGAGGGAGAGATGTGCGCAGGCTGGAGGAAGGGCGGGGCCTCTACACGGGAAGATGGGGCAGCACACCTCCGCTTGGCGGCCTCGCCGTCCGAGAAGCGCTTCTGCAGCCGCTTGGCCTCGGCGGGCAGGGGGGCCTGGTCTAGGCCCCCGTCCGCATCTGTCCCGTACCACGCGTGCTGCGAGGCGCTCGAGCGTCGAAGAGAGAGAGAGGGTTCCGGGGTGACGCCCTCCAAGCCGCGGGAGGTCGCTTGCTCGCTGCGCGGGAGTAGGCCCGAGCATGCGCGCGAGAGGAGGCCCGAGCACAGGCGCAGCATGGCGAATACGTGGATGGGCATGTTGAAGGGGGGCGGGATCGGGTTGAAGACGTGCTTGCAGAGGAAAATGCGCTGGTAGCGCTGGTAGCGGAACTCCTCCTCGGCCCCCGAGAAGACCTGTTGAGACACACGAGCCTGAGGCCAGCGTACCGGAACTCGGCGCCGCGCACGGGCGACGGCGCGCGGCCTTTGTGTACGTGTCGGAGAACATAGCGACGAGCAGGTTGACCATGACGACCGAGCTGACGAGCACCTGACGGGGGCGGGAAGCGGCCTTCTGTGAGCTGCGGGTCTCGCGGCCGGCCGCCCGCGCAAACAGCTCGCGCTCACATACGTCCAGAGGAGGAAGGGGTACATCGCCGGCACGTCGATGAGGTCGTCCACCTCGAAGGCGCCAAAGACGGCCCTGCGGAGGAACGGGGTGGCGGGTCGGGGTGGCCGAGGCGGAGGGGCGGAGGCAAGAGCGGAGCCCGCCAGAAGGGGGTCATGATCGGCGATTTTGGGCCGAAGACGTCGTCGAGCTCCGAGGCGCCGAAGAGCAGCTCGTCGGAGCTCGCCATGCCGAGGGATCGCCGGCCGGCGTCGGCGGGCGGGTGCATCTGAAAGACGCCGACGAAGGCGAGAGCGAAGCCGACGAGGACGACGGCGAAGATCTCGGCGAAGACGAGCAGGTCGGCAGACATCTTCTTGATGATGATGAAGAGGACGCCGATCTTGGGCGAGAGAGCGGCCCGGTACTCGACGAGCCTGCGGGCAAACGCACACGGCCGTGGGTGAGAGGGCGGCTCTCGCTGCGCGCAGCCAGCCCCAGAGAGCTGTGCGAGCCGGAGCGTGACGGGGATGACGGTGACCGAGAGGAGCGCGGCGTAGACCTCGTAGCGCGAGCGAGACCACGGGCCGGGCCCAGCGCGAGCGAGCGCGGCGACGAAGAGCAGCGCGTCGCCGATCTTCGCGACTGTCCCGCTGGCGGGCTCCTGCGGCGCGAGGACAGCGGAGAAGTTGTGCTATCCTGTGTGCGCGAGAAGTGTGCGTGTGTGCGTGCGTGCGTGCATGCGTGCGTGCGTGTGTGTGTATGTGCGTGCGTGCGTGCGTGTGTGTGTAGCACGCGAGCACGCGAGGGGCACCATGTTCTCGAGGTCCGGGTCAAAGTCGTTGACGACGTCGTCGAGCGTGATGGAGACGGCCCACAGCAGGAAGCTCGCCTCGCTGCGGGAGAGCGGCGGCCTCTGCTCAGCCCCTCCGAAGGCGCCCTCTCCCGGGCTATCGCCCAGAGCCCCTCCCGACGGGTCGAGCTGGGAGAGCGTGTGCGCGTATAGCGCGAGGAAGGCGAAGTGCGAGGCGAGCCGAAGGATGGAAACGACGCCCGGGACCGAGTAGAAGCCGTTTTCCTGCGTCCGCTTCGCCTCGCTACGCTTGTCGTGTGCCCGGTCTCGGAGGTTCCGTTGCGTCGCGATGATTGCTCGCGCTCGCTCGCTCGAGGGGCCACCTGGGGTGGCAGAGGCGGACCGACTCGTATGAACCAAAGGTCGGCCCAGCGGCTTTGTGCCGGCCAGAGCGGCTGGCGTGGCGGCCGAGAAGGAGGTCGGTGATGCCATGACGGCTGCCGCCTCTTTGGCATCCTCCTCCTTGCTCGCGCTCCGCTCGGTCGAGTTGGAGAAGCGCGCCGCGACCTGCACGGCCTGCACGGCCCCGCTTATCGTCGTAAACTTGCGGGAGCCGGCTGTCGGCGACGCGGTCAGGGGCGGGTCTTTGAGGGCATGCTCGCGCTCCGCCTGCCCGATCCTCATCGAGTCCATGCCTGCGATGGTCGCCCGCGCCCTGTTGAGGAGAGCCGATGCCTCCCTCGTCAACCCGCTGTGCAGCTTGGGCCCGGACTCGTTGGGGCTGCGGCGGCCCAGGCACGAGGCGACCGCCTCGCGGGCCATCGCGATGTAGTACGGGTTGGTGAAGGGCAGCACGGCGTGCATCAGCAGCCGCAGCGAGCCAACCTCCGCAGCGGGAGAGACGCCGCCGCCGCCGCCGCCGCCGCCGCCGCCGCCGCCGCTGTCGCCGTTGGACCACCACTTGTCCATGATGGCGCGGCAGTTTGGGTTGGTGAGGAAGCGCTTCATCTCGAACTTGAGCGCGAGGTCGAGGACCGACATCTTGCCGTCCTTGTGCGCGAGCACCGCCGCCGCCTCCGCCGGCGTCTCGGCGGCGTCGATGATGCCGATGGCCATCTCCTCGAGCTTGGTGGCGTGCTCGCGTACCGCCGCCGCCTGCGACACGCCGTGCGCCACCATGCGGCGGCAGATGTGCGACCCGACGAGCGCCGTCCGAGTCGGGTCCGAGCAGCGGCTCCAAAAGAGGCGCGCCATCGCCCAGTCGCCGGAGAGGACCGCCCAGTAAAAGAGCTGCGCGTACGTCGGCTCGCTGGACAGGTCCGCGTCGCGCTGCAGCTCGACGGCGAAGGTGGAACCCAACCACGGTGCGATCGAATCCTTGTACGTGTCGTGCGGCCGCGAGCGCGCCTTCTTTCCCTTCCGGGCGGGCGGGGGCGCGGTGAGCGAGCTGACGAGGACCTTCTGCAGCGCGGGCTGCGAGGCGAGGTAGCCGAGCCCGTCGACGTTGCCGTAGAGATCCAGGAGGTTGACGTCCTTGAGCGAGATGGTCTGCTGCGACGCCTCGAGGAGGTGCTTGATCACGCCTGGCTTGTGGAGGGAGAGGGCAAACTGCAGCGCCGCGGTGTGCGCCTCGCTCCAGCCACTCTCGCCCGCCGTCTCCTGCTGCTGCTGCAGGATCCGCTCGAGGATGTCGGGCCTACGCCGCGGGCGGAAGGGAGGCTCAGCAGGCGCCGGCGGCGGGGATGGGGGCGGACTCGTTGCAGAGAGCGGTCGCCGGTCCCAACGCACCGCCAGCAGGATGGCACGCTTGCGGCGCGAGCGCATCCGGTTCGGGTTGAACTGGTCCATGCTGGTCCACGAATTGTTACGCGAGTTGCCGAGCGAGTGCGGGTGGCCCCTCGAGGAGGAGGGCTCGCTGCCGTCGCTGCTCCTCGCTTCGGTCCCCCGTCTCAGCAAGGATGACTCGGCCGAGAGTGCGTCGTCGGCGGGGGAGGAGAGCCAGAGCTTGGTGATGGCCTCGAGCAGCGATGTGGACATGTCGCAGCCCGCCGCGGAGCCGGAGAAGTCGCCTTGCTTGAGCCGGAAGAGCGTGACGAGCTTGCCTATCGGTGGTGTGTCGCTGGTCGTCTTGTTTATGGCAGCAGGAGCAGCAGCGGCGGCGTGAGGGGGGCGGGGGCGGGCGAGGGGGGGGGGGGGGGAGGCGCGAGCTCGCCGCCACAGTCGTCGTTGAGCTGAGAGAGCTCGAGGAGCTTATCGGCCATCCTGTCGTTGGCATAGGCGGGGAAGTCCTTTGCGAGGCCCGCCATCGACTCCCTGTGCGTCCGCCCAGCGTCCCGCGAGATGCTGCAGTACCGCGAGATTGCGCTTGCGGCGCCGCCCGAGTCGGCAATCACAACGATGGGGGACGAGGCGCGAGCCGCCTCGAGGACGGTCTCCATGGTGCCCGGCCCGCCGTTGACCACGAGGACCACCCTCGGGACGCCCTTGCGCTCCACGTAGAAGTTCTCCAGCCGCGAGCGCAGCTTGATCTCTGTTCCCCACGCGCCGCGCCCCGCCAGCCCGCTGTCGACTAGGAGGAAGTGAGTGTGCCCGCCATTCAGCGGTGCGCCGTCCTTGGAGGGCGAGGGCACGTTGGTGTACACCACGCGCCGGAACTGGCCAGCCAGCTTGTCGTTGCCGTTTGTGGCGCCGTACCTAGTCACAGCGCGGCGCCGTGTGAAGGGGGCGGGTGCTCGACCGCCGCACCGCGCCTCCCCCCCCCCGAGAGGCGGCGCACGGCGCGATGCCGATGACGGGCACGGAGAGGTGCGACTCGAGGCAGGCGTCCCCGACGAGCTTCATCACGCCGGTGTCGGTGCCGCCCGTCACGATCCACCCCCGCGACGACGTCGCCGCCTCGACGAGCCCGCTCTTGAAGGCACGTGCGAGCGGCGGCGAGAGCTCAAAGTCGCGCGCGCCGCCTGTGACCGAGATCAGAACCTCCGGCTTGCTCACGCCCCAGAAGCCCTCGACAAACTTGGAGAGGAGGCCCGTGGAGGACGTCTCGGACAGGACGATGTACTTGGCCGCGCGATCCGAGAGAAAGACGATGTCCCCATGGTCGCACGGGTCACCCATGCGGTTGCAGAAAACGCTTGGGCCAAAGTCGCGGAAGACCGTCTTGACGTGGCGGAAGCGGGCCTGGATGAAGAGAACGGAGCGCGAGATGTCGACGAAGCGCTGCCTCGTTGCGCTCAAGCCACTCGTTTCGCTGTCCTCCTTCTTCTTGCTGGTTCGCATCTCGCCACGAGGCAGCGGCGGAGCACCTGCGCGATCGGCCGTGCCTGTTTGGGGGTGGTCCGGGCGGGCCGTCCGTGGCCTGGGCGCCGCGCGCGGAAAGGGAGTGGCACCGCGCGGGCGACGGGGCGGGGAAAGGCTGCCGAAGAGGGTTGGGCCAAACACAGCGGAAATAGGCCTGGGCGCGGGCATAGACACGCCGTGCGAGGCTTTTTTTTCTGAGAGTCTTGGTGTCCAGTCCGAGCCTGGCTGTTCTTCACCTTTCTACCTACCTACCTACCTAGACAAAGACAAATCAATTGATACCGGGTTTACACACCAATTATTAGGAGCACCGCAGGGACCCGAGGGACCATGTGGAAGACGGCTAGTGCTAGTCCTCCATCGGGAGGAGGACCCCGGCTAGTCGCCGAGGCCGACCACAAAAAGAACCTTGCACAAAGATCGCACGGGCGGGACCTGTTCCTTTTTACCCATCTCTTAGTAGAGGTGTCCGTTTTGTGTTTCCACCGGGGCCGCGCGCAGCAGGCACGAGAGGTAGCACGCGCGTCTAACACACAGTCATTCTCATTCACAGCACACACGCGTTCACGCAGGTCGACAACAGGTACACACAGTCCACAAAATGCACTAACGGAAAAACGAGTGACATACACACAGCGAGAGATGCGGTCGATCACAGGTCACAATGCGGTACTGCTCAACAGCGTCTATAGAAATTTTTCCCCGGTTTCCGCAGGAAGGCGAATCCCACCCAGCGGCTGGTTCATGGCGGAGATGTCGGAGATGATGCCGTGGCGTGGCGCATGCTCGGTCCAGCCTCGGACGAGTCACGCGAAACCAGGAGGGGTTCGCGTGTGTCGCATGCATCGTAGCAGTGGTCACATATGCTACAGACGGATAAGAGAGGCGCGCCATGGCTGCGCCTGCGTACTCAGAATACAGGGGGTGTACAGAGGAGCTCGGCAGCTGGGGAAAGGGGCGGCGGCGGCGGCGGCGGTTGGGGGGGGGTCTGCAGGAGACGGCGCCGGTAGGTAGAGGTGTCGCCGGTCGTTGGCGGCAGAGGATGCAACTAGAGAGCGAGAGGAGAGGAGAGCGCAGCGCGCACGACGGTTCGGAGGGGGGAGGGGGGAGGTGGTAGGGGAGGAGGACTCCCTCCCTTCCTCCCGCGAGGTACGTCGGCCGTGTCACCAGTAAGTGCGGTCGCCGAGCAAGAACATGCACTCGTGCTCCTACGGCAGGTGACACTTGTGAAACATACCACTACCCTGCGTTGGGCTCACTAGCTAGAGCTCACACCATAGAGCCGCTATCACTTTCGCCCTCGTGGGACCCAGTGTGCTGTCCGACTGTCGTCGTCTGCCTGTTCTCGGCTGTCGTGTGCGTGATCTTGACAAGTCGGGAAGGACAAATGTGCAGAGTATTATGGGAGCACCGTGCGCACACACGGGCTACGAGCACAGAGAGTGCAGCGGAATGCGGCCGAATACAGCGGAGTACGTGTCCTCTCGAGCTCTTTCTGGATACAGGAATGCGCATGTATTCGGAATGCGTAGCTTTCCGCGTCTAGGGCGGCGCGCCTCGTCGCCAGAGAGAAACTCTCCATCCACCAGCACCGTGTCGTGCAGCGCCTAGATCTCGGCTCATCGCGTCTCATCTCGGCTCATCTCGGCTCATCTCGGCTCATCTCGGCTCATCTCGGCTCATCTGGGGTCATCTCGGGTCGTCTTGGGCGATCTCGTCTCATCTCGGGCGACCTCGGGTCATCTCGGGCGATCTCGGGTCATCTCGGGTCGTCTCGGCTCATCTCGGCTCGTCTCGGGTCGTCTCGGGCGATCTCGGTTCATCTCGGGCGATCTCGGGCGATCTCGCCTCGTGGATGAGGATGGCGAGAAGCTCCTCGAAGGTCATGCAGACCTAGGGACGTGTCTCGGACACGTCATGGACGGGTCCTGGACATGGCTGCCGGCTCTCCAGATGGCGTGAGATGCAGCCGAGAGGTGTAGCCGAGCGGTGTAGCCGAGAGGTGTAGCCGAGAGGTGTAGCCGAAGTGCGGCGGACCTGCCGGCTCACCCAGATGGCGTCCGGGTTGCTCTCTCCGTACACGCACTCGTAGTTGAGCCGGTACGCTGTCGCGCTCATCCGCTCGTGGTTCTCCTAAGGGAAGGGCGGGCAAGCTCCTCCTCCTCCACACACACACACACACACACACGCACGCACACACACACACACACGCACACACACACGCACACACACACACACACACACACACACACACACACACACACACGCACACACACACGCACACACGCACACACACACACACACGCACACACACACACACACACACACGCACACACA
>NW_005201025.1:67114-68173 GCF_000372725.1 Emiliania huxleyi CCMP1516 | reverse complement strand
GAGCATGGGAACTTCACAAATTCTTCTCGCGCATGCCGAAGCCGAGCCCGGCTCCCGTCAACGGCGTAGTTGCCGCTGCGTCGTCCTCGACCGCTCCGGTCAACGCCGGCGGCAAGAAACGGGCGCGTGTTACCGCGCCGCCCGTCACGCCGGAGGGACTGACGCCGTCGCGCCGCAACGGCGTGAATGCGGCGATCCTCTGCTTTTCGCCCTTTGCCTAGGCGGGCCGGCTCGTCGCGCAGGCTGTGTCTGCTGAGGCTGTGCCCACACGACCCGACCCGGCTCGCGGCTGTTTATTTTGTGCGAGACTGTTAGCGCGGCGAGTGGGGGAGGGGGGCTGTGTCGGCCTAGCCGGGTGTCATTTGACAATTACAGATTTCATACACCCTCAAAACATGGCACCAACCAGAAAAGAGATCGACAATCGGCCTCGCCCGTCACTCGCGCGTCACTCTCTGCGCTCACGGCTGCAGCAGAAGCTGCTCGAGCTCGGCGCGCACCCACGCGCACGTCGCTCGCTCGCTAGGCAGGGCGTGCGTACACGCGCTGACCACACCTGCAAGCCGGCTTTCATCGGGCACACACGGGCGGGTGAAGCCGTTCGCGACGATTGCGTCGAGCTCGTGTCGGAGGCGCGAGTCGCACTTGCCTGGCGCGTCGCCCGTGGCGAAGTGGTACGGGTCGCAGACGCCCGACGGCGCCTCGAGCGCAGCCAGGACACACCCTAGCGACCAGGCGTCGGTGCCACGCGAAAGCGGCACGACTGCAAAGTCGCGGGCCACCCGCACCTGCTCGGGCGCCCGCCAACCCGGCGTGCCTGAGTGCGAGAGCTGCGCCCCAACGGCTAGTCGCCTCGCCTGCCCAAAGTCACACAGCTTAGCGACAAGCCCCTCAGAGCGCGCCGACAGCAGCACGTTCGATGGCTTGAGGTCAAGGTGCACGATGGGGGGAGATCGCGTGTGCAGGTACGACATTGCTCTTGCAATCTGCACGCCGAGGGAGCGGCTCTCGCCCCTCTGATCCCCGATCAACAAATCTCCCAGAGTCCCTGCGTCGGCA
>NW_005201025.1:44539-67014 GCF_000372725.1 Emiliania huxleyi CCMP1516 | reverse complement strand
AACACCCGCCGCAACCGGGTCACCGGGCTTTTGGGGACGACCTACTTTTACACACACACACCCAAAGCCCTGAAAAAACACCCTCCGCGGCGATCGTGACGGCCCGCTCCCCGTGGGTCCCCTCCACCGAATTTGGGGGGCGGCCCCCGATTTGCAGGACCCCCCCCCCCCATGCGAGTGAAATGACATGCCCCTGGGGGACATTTCTCGGAAAGGTCACGGACATTTCACGGACATTTCTAAAAAATTTCCCCCCCCCCCCCTAGGGAAATTACATTCCCCTGGGGGGGGGGGGGGGGGACTAGGGCTGGGCGGGCCAGTGGCTCTCCTCCTCGAGCCCAAGAACCACCCGCCGCAACCGCGTCACCGCGCTCTTGGTGACGACCTACTCACACACACACACACGCAGAGCCGTGAAGAGACACCGTCCGCGGCGATCGTGACGGCGCGCTCGCCGTGGGTCGCCTCGACGGAGTTTGGGGGGCGGCCACGGATGTGCAGGACCGCCACCCGCCATGCGAGTGAGATGACATGCGCCTGGGGGACATGTCTCGGAAAGGTCACGGACATGTCACGGACATGTCTAAGACATGTCCACCCGCCACGCTAGGGAGATGACATGCGCCTGGGGGGGGGGGGGGGGTTCACTAAATCACACAGGGGGCGGAGAGAAGGAGGCGTGAGAACGACGCGTCTACTGTCGCTTGAGTCGCTTGGGGCGTGGAGAGGGGTCAGATCTGAGCAGAGGTTGCCTATGGCTGCACGTCTGGCCTTGCCGTCCCCAGCCGCTTGCTTGGAGGAGAGCAAGCCGTACATGGTTCTTGTAGCTCTCCTCGAGGGCTTTCAGAAGCATGCAGGGTCTGCTCTCCTCCGAGCAAGCGGCTGGGAGGTGGCACCCCAGTCGCGCGGCCGTCGGATCCATAAATAGTAGGAACCCGTGACTAACGGAAGGCGTGCGCCTCCTGCTGCACCACGAGCATCGCAACCTCCGCCGCTTGCCACAGCATCAGCGGCGTGACGGGCGTGCCCGACGAGCGGTGGTGCGAGCCGCTCGGCCGGCAGTCGGGGAAGATTCCTATGGACACATCTCTATCATGGACGTGTCCTGGTGCGAGCCGCTCGGCCGGCAGTCGCGAGTTTGCCACGTCCCCATCGCACGGAAGGGTGCTTGCGGCCGCCGCGCCCGAGCGGACAGTCCAGCCGAAACCGGTCCCAGGTCTGCCGGCGCGCGAAGATGCCAAGCCGCTCGGCGGCGTCCAGCGCTAGCTCAAAGTCCGTCCCTCGCCCGCGGCGGCGGCGGCCGAACCACTCCGCTATGCCGGTCAGCAGGATCAGCGCCGAGGAAGCGTCCCTCGCGTGAGCGGCCAGCAGGAGGGCGGTCGGGACGTCGCACAGCTCTGCCGCCACAGCAGTCCTGACGAGCATTCTCACAAAGCGCCGCTGAAGGCGCCGATCCCGCGCCGGAGGCACAGTGGTGGGGGAGGGCGCTCTTTTGGCACGGCTGGCCCTGTGGGCCGCGGCGAGCGCCTTCTGCCTCCGCGTCCGCTCACGCATGTGCATGGATCGGTCTGACGGGGGTATGGGGGGCGGGGATGCAAGTGGGATGCCGAGCAAGTTTTTCTTTTTTATTAAAACAGGGGGGGGAGACGGTGGGCCGAGACGATCGAGGGGTCCCGTACCATGCGGAATCGACCCTATCCGGTGCTCAAGTGCTCACAGGGGCCTGTCGCGCGGCCATCGCCAGGGATGGCAGTCTCCCGAGCTCTAAGAGCTCGAGATCCGTTATACTGGGTGCGAGCCTGCGTCGCTGCGAGCCAGCGCGCGACCGCACAAACTGGAGGAGGCCGGAGACACGAGGGACGTCGAATTAGCTGCACGCGAGTGGTGAGTTTGGTCGCCACCACCCAGCGAGACAGTGCGGGGGCGCGCATGCCTACAGCCCACGACACACCTGGTCTTGCGGGGCCAAGGGGGAGGGGGGGGGGGGGAGGGGGGGGCTCGAGAAAAGTAAACACAGCATGCAGGGGGGCGCAGTGTGTGCGAGAGGCAGAGCGGAGAGGTGGGGGTCTCGCTCTGGGCCGGCGCGGGGGCCCCAGAGGGTGTCCATGCGGGGGGGAGATGGGGTCCCATGGCCCGCCGCAGGCGCCGATTTTTTTGGAGTTTTTTTCTTTTTTCGAGATTTTTACTTGTTTTCATGGGAATTCACCGTCATGGCAGCATTTCCATCCGTTGCGTTGGGAGCCGTACCAGTATGTCACGCCGCCGTCCACGAGGAAGCCAGCGCCATGCGCATCGATGACCCGGCCGTGGGTGTCGAGCCACGGTTCGCCAGAGCGAAAGGCAGCAAACGAGGCCACGCGAGGGATGAGGGAGGCGAGGAGCACCCGCATGTTTGGGAATTCTGGTCCATCTTGGAGAGGTCTGGCACGCCGTCCGCGATCTTGCTGAGGTCCTTTAGCGCGTCGCCGGAGATGCACAGGGCGTGCCGCCAGAAGGTGCCATCCGTCGGGCGCCGCCCCGGCTTGCCGCGCACGATGGCCTTGGCGGCGTTGGCGCCGACGGATGCGCCGAGCGGCATCAGGTGGATGTTGAAGTCCTCCCCGAAGTAGATGGTCTGCCCGGAGGGGTAGTTGAAGCGTGGTGGGCAGAGGTCGAAGCGGACCACGATGTTCTGCGCCTTGCACTCCTTGACGCTGACGAGAGGCATGGCGAGTCCGGGCGCGTACAGTGCGTTCACCCACTCGGTGTTCACAACCTTGGTGTCCTGCGGCTTGGTCGGGTCAGCCAGCGCGAAGGCGTACGCGGTGCCGACGCCCTTCGCCTTGAGGTAGTCGTTGTTTGCGCAGCGGATGTAGATGGGCTTCTCGGGCTCGCGCCACCCGTGAGGGAAGAAGTCGGGCGTCGGGAACATGTTCATGCCCGCCTTGGAGTCGACGCCAGCGGCATACGATCCCGGCATGTTCACACCGGCGGTCGTGTCGTACGCGTCGACGACCTTGACATGCCCGACAAGCGCGTGTGCCTGCATCGCGTCCATGCGCGCCACGTACATGGCGAGCATGATGCACGTGTACGAGAGGACGAGCGGGACCGTCTTGGGCACGTCGACGTTATTCACCGCGCGGAACATGTCGCCCGCGACCTTGCGGTAGATCGGCTGGAGCGGGTCCTCCTCGATGGCGTACTCTGCTCCGCCACCTGAGCCAGTCGCCGGCCCGGTGGACAGCTCGAGGGGTAGTGCTGTGACGGACTCGACCATCACGCCCATGTTCGAGGGCTCGTCCACGGCGTCGGCCACAGGCGTGCCGATCGAGGCAGGCGAGCCCATGTAGACCGGGATGAGGCACGCGAGCAGGACGAGTAGGATGGAAGCGCCGATGTACGGGCGAGGCAGCGCGGTGACGAACGAGGTGAACTTGACCCACAGCCCGCCGCGCGCCCGTGCCTCCGCCGCATTGCGCGCCGCCGTCTTGGCCTTGAGGATGGCGGGCGTGTCGGTGGGGTTGGAGTCGGGGAAGGTGTCCTCGACCTGGTCGGTGCCGACGCCAGCGACAAAGCCGCCGACGATGCCGTCCGGGTCGAACGTGCGGGTGACAGAGTCGGCCAGCGCCGCCCGCACCTCCTCGTGGTCGGCCGCGGTGGAGTCCGACTTCTTGGCGAAGGGGTCGTGCGGGAGGGTGCGGCTGGGGGACTTGGCGCACACCTTCTTGTACGAGGACTGGGCCATGCGCACCTTCGCCTCGTGGTCGATGCGGTCGGGGAGTTCCTCGAGCACCTTGGCGACAGGGACCCCCTTGCAGATGAGGTCGCCGATGCACTTGCCACCGTGCAACCCATTGCAGTGGGGGCACGGCTTGCGCCCAGCGGCTGCGCGGCCGCCGCGGTCCCCGCCGCCCTTGTCGGACTTGATCTGCGCCTGGAGAGCGGCGACCTGGGACTCGGCGGCCGCGAGCTTCTCCTTGAGCGCGCCTTGCGAGGCAACCTCCGCCTCGAACGCCGCCTGCGCAGCCGCCTTGGCCTCGTTGGCGCGGTCCGCGTTGTCTTGGTCGAGGATGCCCTGCATCGCGAGCGTGGACGCCTTGAGGCCGTACGTCTTGCCCGATTGCGCGGCGAGTTGGCGCTGCATGCCGATCTGCACGCGCATGTTTGCGCCGAGCGTGGCCCCCTTGGCGGCGATCGCGTCGAGGATGTATTCCTCGATCACCTCGTCGGGGAGGTGCCACTGGGAGCCCTTGAGGAACTTGTTCGCCAGCTCGATGCCCGTCTTGAACTTGGCGAGGCTCGCGGACGTGAGGTCCTTGAGAGCGTCGGGGGAGTACGCCTTCTCGAGATCCGCGCGCAGCGCCTTCGTGCGCACGTTCTTGGAGTTCGTGTCCTCCGACTCGATGAGCGACTTGATCGCCGCGATGCCCTTCTTGATGTCGTCGTAGTGGTCGGCGTCCTCGTCCGCCAACATCTCGGCCAGCGTGTCGTCGTCCTTGACGGCGTTCTGCAGCGCACCGTAGAGTTGGCGCGACAGAGTCACCGCCAGGTCCCCGAAGTACTTGTCGATGATGGCCGGGATGAGACCGTCCGCAGTGCCGATGTTCTTGTAGCGCACGTGCAGCGCGACCGCCTCGGCCTCGCGCTCCGCGCCCGGCCGGATGGTGCCCACCTCGATGATGTCGAGGAGGTACTTGTGTTGCTTCGCCGCGGTCCGCAGGTTGCGGAACCACTCGTTGAACTCCCGCTCGGAGCCCAGGATGTAGGCCGGAATCACCAGCTTGTCCGTCGACGACATGTTGTCGTAATGTCCCGGGGATCGTTGCCCCGCCGCCACCAACTGTGAAGGTCTTCAGTGACCACTCACAAGCTGTTCCAAGGCCCGACAGAAATGTACTGTCAAAACTTTGTTCAAACAAAAGTCCTGGCCCGCGGCCCCCACACCCACAATGACTATCAATCCAGGCTGCGGGTGAAGGGCAAAACCGCGCCGCTGCAGAACGGTTTTTGCAAAACCGCGCCGCAGCGGTACGAAACTGCGCAGATGCAGTCCAGGGGTAGTAAGGACACTATGTGTGTGTGTGTGGCCGTAGACTAGACGGCTGCGCGGTCGTCGGTCTTCAACAACTTTGGATACAACTTGTGAGTGGTCACTGAAGACCTTCACAGTTGGTAGCGGCGGGGCAACGATCCCCGGGACATTACGACAACATGTCGTCGACGGACAAGCTGGTGATTCCGGCCTACAAACAGGGCTCCGAGCGGGAGTTCAACGAGTGGTTCCGCAACCTGCGGACCGCGGCGATTCCTTGACTCCAACCCCACCGACACGCCCGCCATCCTCAAGGCCAAGACGGCGGCGCGCAATGCGGCGGAGGCACGGGCGCGCGGCGGGCTGTGGGTCAAGTTCACCTCGTTCGTCACCGCGCTGCCTCGCCCGTACATCGGCGCTTCCATCCTACTCGTCCTGCTCGCGTGCCTCATCCCGGTCTACATGGGCTCGCCTGCCTCGATCGGCACGCCTGTGGCCGACGCCGTGGACGAGCCCTCGAACATGGGCGTGATGGTCGAGTCCGTCACCGCACTACCCCTCGAGCTGCCCACCGGGCCGGCGATTGACTCAGGTGGCGGAGCAGAGTACGCCATCGAGGAGGACCCGCTCCAGCCGATCTACCGCAAGGTCGCGGGCGACATGTTCCGCGCGGTGAATGACATCGACGTGCCCAAGACGGTCCCGCTCGTCCTCTCGTACACGTGCATCATGCTCGCCATGTACGTGGCGCGCATGGACGCGATGCAGGCACACGCGCTTGTCGGGCATGTCAAGGTCGTCGACGCGTACGACACGACCGCCGGTGTGAACATGCCGGGATCGTACGCCGCTGGCGTCGACTCCAAGGCGGGCATGAACATGTTCCCGACGCCCGACTTCTTCCCTCACGGGTGGCGCGAGCCCGAGAAGCCCATCTACATCCGCTGCGCAAACAACGACTACCTCAAGGCGAAGGGCGTCGGCACCGCGTACGCCTTCGCGCTGGCTGACCCGACCAAGCCGCAGGACACCAAGGTTGTGAACACCGAATGGGTGAACGCGCTGTACGCGCCCGGACTCGCCATGCCTCTCGTCAGCGTCAAGGAGTGCGAGGCGCAGAACATCATGGTCCGCTTCGACCTCTGCCCACCACGCCTCAACTACCCCTCCGGGCAGACCATCTACTTCGGGGAGGACTTCAACATCCACCTGATGCCGCTCGGCGCATCCGTCGGCGCCAACGCCGCCAAGGCCATCGTGCGCGGCAAGCCGGGGCGGCGCCCGACGGATGGCACCTTCTGGCGGCACGCCCTGTGCATCTCCGGCGACGCGCTAAAGGACCTCAGCAAGATCGCGGACGGCGTGCCAGACCTCTCCAAGATGGACCGCAACGAGGGCCTCGACGACGCCGCGCTGCAGGCGAACGCCAAGTACCATGCGCGGCGCAGCACCGGCCGGCCACTGGCCACTCGCTTCGGAGGCTCGTCGCACTACGACCTCTGGTCGCCCAAGGGTGTGGTAGGCGTCGATGGGCACCGCTACGCACTCATGGTCGTCGACGAGCACACCAGCACCATCACGCCGTACATCCTGCAGACCAAGGGCCAGACGCCTGCCTACCTGCGCAAGTACTTCGCCGAGAACGAGGGAAAGGACGGCCACACGTTCCGCGGAGGGGTTGCGTTCTGCGACAACGAGGTCGTCCTCAACTCCAGCGCCGTGCGCGAACTCTGCCTCAAGTACGGCATCACCCTCCGCAACAGCTGCCCCTACGAGCCGTGGCAGAATGGGGCGTGCGAGCGTGCGAACGCTACCTGCGGCAGGATCGTGCGGGAGATGATGGCGCGCGCAGGGGGGCATGGCGCCACCCAGCTCTACCAGTACTGGGGCTACGCCTGGGTGTACGCGGCCACCATCGCCAACGCCACCTTCGCCGTGCGCGACACCGGCAAGTCAGCGTACGAGCTCAAGACCGGGCAGCGCCCCAAGATGAACATGTTCTACCCGTGGGCGTGCAAGATGATTGTCAAGTCGCCCCCCCACCTTGTGGCGAACGGTGTCTCACCCACGGGCGAGATGGCGGCCTTCCTCGGCATCTCGCGCACTTCGCCCGGCTGGAAGTACGTCATCACCGAGGGTCCGCGCAAGGGGCACATCGGCACCACCACGCAGGCGACCTTCAGCGTCAACGAGCTCTGGAACGGCAACGAGTACCGTGCTCCTACCTCCGACCTCACCCCGACGGACATCGAGGGCGCGTGGCCGGAGCCTGTGACCGCGGACGAGATGCCCGACGAGTCGGACAAGGCTTCGCTCGACAACAACGTGACCCGCGGCGACTCCGTCTTCCTCCCCACCACCGACAACCACGCCGGGGGGCTGACCCTCGACGAGGGGTGGTGATCATGCCAGACCCGGCCAACGACGGCAACGTCAACCCGCCCGCAGCGGGTGCGCCTGCGCCGCGCACCACCCGCAGCCGCGGCGGCGTCTCGACGGGCGAGTACAACAACATGCTCAACGCCCGCCTCGCCGCCAATGCCACGCCCTTCGGCATCTGGGCGGCTGCGGCGGCCGCATCCCCATCGTCGTCGGTCTACCGCAACACCACGGACCAGTGCGTCGCGTACATGTCGAGCGTGGACGGCCAGATCATGCCCATGCCGGACAACATCGTGCCCAAGCACTACAAGGACATCGCCAACATCCGCGACCCCAAGCTGCGCGACGCGTGGTACAAGGCGTATGACACCGAGTTCCTCGGCCTCATCCAGAACGGCACGCTCAAGCCCATGCGGCGCCCCGCCAAGGTGCGCGTCCTCCCGCTGAAGGAGATCGCCTCCCGGAAGTCCGACGGCCGGTGCAAGTGGCGCGGCTGTGTCATGGGCAACCTGATGCGGCCCGGCGTCGACTTCACCAAGACCTTCGCGAGCGTCGTCCGCTACGGCACGACCCGCACCGTGCTCAACGTGGCCGCGCAGGAGGACATGGAACTCATCACGTGCGACCAGCCCATGGCGTACACCTGGGCGGAGCGCGGGGAGGGCGAGACCTGGTACTGCGAGATGCCGAGGGGGCTCAAGGGCAAGCCCGAGTACTGCTACATCGACCCCATCACCGGCGAGGAGAAGGTGTGAAGGTCTTCAGTGACCACTCACAAGCTGTTCCAAAGCCTGACAGAAATGTACTGTCAAAACTTTGTTCAAACAAAAGTCCTGGGCCGCGGCCCCCACACCCACAATGACTATCAATCCAGGCTGCGGGTGAAGGGCAAAACCGCGCCGCTGCAGAACGGTTTTTGCAAAACCGCGCCGCAGCGGTACGAAACTGCGCAGATGCAGTCCCTGAGTGGTAAGGACACTATGTGTGTGTGTGTGTGTGGCCGTCGACTAGACGGCTGCGCGGTCGTCGGTCTTCAACAGCCCCCCATCCTCGCATCGGGTAGCGAGGCTGAGGATCTGAAGAAGCTAGACGACTCCTACATCTCCTACTATCGCGCGCACAATTGCGCAGCCTCCTCAAGGGCGGAGGACGAACATACAAGTGACTCGGGGAGCTCCAGGAGCGCCCATACTGCCGGTTGTCGACTACATTTGATGAAGGGGAAGTCGGCGTTTCCCCTCTGTGCCGTCCTAGGCGGTGTCGTTCATGATCTCCTTGCGGAACGACTCGAACTCCTTGCGCGGGAGCGGCTTGGTGAAGAAGTCGGCGAAGTTCTTGAGGCTCTCGACGTACTCGACCTTGACCTCCCCGGACTCGACGAGCTCGCGAATCTTGAGCTCCTTGCGCAGGATGTGCTTCGTCTTGTCGTGCATGACCGGGTCCTCGGCGACGCGCAGCGCGGCCGTGTTGTCGATTTTGATGATGGTCGGGCCCTTGGGCTGTTGAAGACCGACGACCGCGCAGCCGTCTAGTCTACGGCCACACACACACACACATAGTGTCCTTACCACCCCTGGACTGCATCTGCGCAGTTTCGTACCGCTGCGGCGCGGTTTTGCAAAAACCGTTCTGCAGCGGCGCGGTTTTGCCCTTCACCCGCAGCCTGGATTGATAGTCATTGTGGGTGTGGGGGCCGCGGGCCAGGACTTTTGTTTGAACAAAGTTTTGACAGTACATTTCTGTCGGGCCTTGGAACAGCTTGTGAGTGGTCACTGAAGACCTTCACAGTGGCTTGTAGCCGAGCGACGCGAGGAGCGAGCGCAGGTGGACCGCCTCGCAAGCCGCCAGCGTGCCGGCAGAGATCTCGGCCTCGAATGTCGAGAGGGAGATGTGACCCTGCTTCTTGGAGAAGTACGAGATGATCGCGGTGCCGATCTTGAAGGCGCAGCCGGAGGTGCTCTGGCGGGTGCACCAGTTCGCGTCGGAGCAGCCGAAGAGCTTGGGGTCGGCGACGCGCTCGTAGTGGAGGCCGAGGTCCTGCGTGCCGATGAGGTAGATGAGGCAGCGCTCGGCGGCGGCCTCGATGTTCGCGTCGGGCCAAGCCATGCAGCGCGCCAGCTGCGAGACGGTGTACTGGATGTCGGGGCGCGCGTTGGTGGCGAACATGAGGCTGCCGATGAGGCACTGGCAGCGCTGGAGGAGCTGCGGGTCGGGCGCGGCCTTCTTCTCGGCTGCGCTGATGACGATGGACGGGAGGTCCTTGTCCGCGGGCACCTTGTAGCCCGCGTGCGTGACGCCTGACGGGAAGAAGCGCGCGCGCAGCATGTCGATGTACTTGCTGGCAGACAGCTTGAAACCGGTCTGCGTCTTGGTGATGGTGAGCCCGAGGAACTCGTGCACCTTTCCCTCGTGGACCTTGAGCGGCTTGCCGACGTGCTTGTTGAAGTGCTCGATGTACTCGTGCGCGAGCGCCCTGCCAGCGGTGGTCCCGGAGTGGAAGAACGTCGGCAAGCCGCTCAAGGTCCACGAGGGAAAGGTGCACGAGTTCCTCGGGCTCACCATCACCAAGACGCAGACCGGTTTCAAGCTGTCTGCCAGCAAGTACATCGACACGCTGCGCGCGCGCTTCTTCCCGTCAGGCGTCACGCACGCGGGCTACAAGGTGCCCGCGGACAAGGACCTCCCGTCCATCGTCATCAGCGCAGCCGAGAAGAAGACCGTGCCCGACCCGCAGCTCCTCCAGCGCTGCCAGTGCCTCATCGGCAGCCTCATGTTCGCCACCAACGCGCGCCCCGACATCCAGTACACCGTCTCGCAGCTGGCGCGCTGCATGGCTTGGCCCGACGCGAACATCGAGGCCGCCGCCGAGCGCTGCCTCATCTACCACATCGGCACGCAGGACCTCGGCCTCGGCGCGACTCGCGCCAGCACCCGTCACTTCCGACGAGAGGCGGAGCGCCGGGCTCACCCTCGCAAGCCACGGGAAGTGGTCGGCGCTGGCGCAGCGGTCGGCGGCGTATCTGCGGAGGATAACCTCATTGAGCGTTGCCGACACCGTGACGAAGGGGTCGGCGCAGCGGCGCTGGACGAGCAGCAGCCGCATCGCCACGGCGAAGAGGGGGTCCTTGAAGCGCGCCAGGCCGCTGCGCAGGGCGAGGAGGCCGAGGCGCGGCGATGCGAGGCTGAAGGCGGCGCAGTCGGAGAAGTCGTCGACGCCCTCGAGGATGCGGAGGTGCAGCTCCGGCGGCAGCTCGCCCAGCCAGTCCGTGGGCGGGGCGTCCTCCTCGGTGCGTGCGCGGGGCGAGCGCGACATTTGCTGTCGTGCGGGCTCTATTTTCTTTTTTCTCATTCCGAGCTCTCACGCCGCGCGTAGGGCCCTTAGGGGCCTAGAACACAACCCCCTCTCCCTTTTCTCCCAGTAAGCTAAAAGTACGTACGTTCGGCCTACCCTTGACACGCCCTTTTCCCCCTCCTTCTTTGATTCCTAAATTTGGCACGCTGCGGGCAGTCGCGATCAACCTTTCCATAAACGATATCCCGCATTGCTTCCTTCTTCGCTTTCCTTTGACCAGTGACGCCCTCCTCTGCACGAGCTGCTAGAAAGTGCTAGAGAGTGCCCTCGCTTTGCCTTGTTGGACGCCGCCGCGCTGGGCTGAGTGCGAGCTATGGTGGGGTTTGCGTCGAAGTCTTGCGAGATCGTGCGGGCGGCGAAAGGTGGCAACTGCTCGCTCGGCGTGGGGCACAGTTTTGGCTGTGCCGGCTCGGAGGTGTGGGTCGCACCGGGCTGTGGTGGCACCTTCGCCATTGGTGGCAAGAGGCTGCACTGCTCGGCGGTCCACGCGCATACGCAGGCGCGATGCGCAGCATTGGACAGCTCTCGCCCGCTCACGATTGCTGTCGGCATGCCCAAGGCCGGCACATCATCTTTGCATGATTACTTTAAGTGCAATGGCTGGCAGTCGATACATTGGCGGGGGTGTGGCAATCGCTACGCCAGTCGCCAGCAACCATGCGCAGCCTGTATCCTCGACTTTCTGGCCGATGCAGCCGCTTCTCCGGCAGGGCTTTCGCCCGCCGCTGCGGAGTCACGCTTTCGCAAGGCTTGCGGAGACGCCGATGTGTACGCCCAGATCGACTTTGTTGCTCGCGACCTTTGCCTGCTCCCGCAGATCACGCACCTGCAGTCACTTGTGTCGCTGCTACCGCACGCATGTTTCATCCTCAATACGCGGCCTCTCAATCACTGGCTCGGTTCGGTCCGGGACTGGGGCACGCACTGGGGGAAGAAGTACAACCCACTGATGCAGCGCTTCGCCAAAGCATGCCCACTCTGGCCACGCAACGAGACGGGGCTGGCGCGCTGGGTGGAGGAACATCATGCACGGGCGCGGGAAGTCCTAGCAACCGCCCCGTGCGCTATCGAGCTCAATGTTGAGTCGGAATCCTCCGCTCACGAGCTGGCGCGCGCCTTTCCCAGCACGAAGACTAGATGCTGGGGTAGGTCCAACCCCGGCGTGTTCAATGAGGGGGGCCATAACCCACGGCCATAACCCACGCTCAGGAGGTGTACATGCCGCCATTTACCTTACGTAACACCAAACACGGGTCTCACGGCGCCATTTTCGATGACAGTCGTCCTCCCTGCAATACCGGACGCCCTTCCCGTCAGCCTCGCGGTCCGCCGCGGTCCGCAGCAGTAGCTGCGCCGCGAGGTTAAGCACATGCGGCGCCCCCCTTGCACGCGCACACCGCTGGTGTGAAAGTACGTGAAGTGGTTACAACATGCACATGTGTACATGCGGCACAGCTCGCGTCGCAAAACCTTGATTTGACCATTTGCGCAAAAAGGGACATCTCGGTGCCTTCCAGAGGCAGCTGCGACCCCGCCGAGTGGAAATATCCCCAGCCTGTGCTCCCCCTGATCCTCCTGACGCCGTGTGCAAAATGCAACACCGTTAAATAGTTGCGTACGGAAAGTTATGTCGGCCGGGGGGGGGGGGGGGGTGGGGGGGGGGGGGGGGCCCGGGGGGGGCGGGGGCGCGGCCCGCGCCGCCGCCGCGCCCGCGCCGCCGGCCGCCGGCCGCTCACGGTAACGGAACAGTCTTACTACTCCACAACGTCGAGCTGGATCAAACTGAATAGTGCTCCTGAAAGCCCTCTCTCTGGGCTCTGCCACACAGTAGCAGCTCACGACTAGCAGCTGGTGTGGCTGTATTTGTAGCCATTTTTAGGCATCAACTGGTCCCAAAATAGTAGCAACACCTCATGAAAATCAGTCAAAAAAGCCCCAAAAAATCGGCGCCTGCGGCGGGCTACCTGGGGCTGCGCCCCAGACCCCCTTGACTGGGGGGACCCCCCGCGAGAGCACCCCCGTCGCCCCCGGGGGCCCGTCGACCCCCCAGGGACTCGACGCCGCTGAGATCGGAGATCAAGCTCTGACAGGTCGCACGTCGCTCCTTTGACGCCGACGTGACTCACCCGTGCAGATCACATCAGGACACGGTCTCGACACGCTCGGTACGACGCCTGCGACCCGTCTTGGGTCAGGTGGCACGACGCTCATCGCGCATACCAGCGCTGCCGTGCAGGTTGCCACGACGAGGTCGAGCACGCTTCTATACGCTCGCCGAGCCTTCCTTTCCATCCCATTAGGCAGCCTGGGAACGGTGGCGGTCAGAGGCAAAGCCTGCGAGGGGTGGTGGAACCACATGTCACGGCTACTGCCGGCTCGACCCCACGATAGCCTCCGAAGGCTGACTTTGCGGCACAATCATCGGACGATGTCGGCGAGTTGAGTCGCGCTCGCGGTAGCTAGATGACCTCTCATACTAGTATCATCGGCCATGGCCGCAGGAAGCGCGGGGGATTCCGCTGGGAGCAACACGGAGCTCCGTTGGACGCGTTTTCAAGATTAGCGCGTGTCAGAGTGAATTGGAACTAGCCATACAACATGTGCACATGCACATGTCATTGTGTGTAGGATTCAAGTAGGAAGGTGAAGAACAGCGCTGGAGTCTCCACCGGTGGAGTCATTCATGAACATATATGCGCACGAGAGTTCAACAGGCTCAGGCCGCCAGGCCGAGGCGCGCCACGAGCGCTGCTTTGACGCCGGTGGTGGCCAAGCCGAGGCGCTCGCACTCGCTCTTCAGCTCTGCGACCCGCATGGCCTTGTACCGCTTCTTCACGGCCGCCTTGTCCTCGCTCGCGCCCGCCTGCACCACCCGCTCCTCCGCACCTCGCTCGCCCTCGTAGTGCAGCACAGTGCCGTCGGGCAACTCCATGCGCACCATTCGCTCCGCACCTTGCTCGCCCTCGTAGTGCTGCACCATGCCGTCGGCTAACTCCATGCGCACCAGCCGCTCCGCGCCTCGCTCGCCCTCGTAGTACTGCACATTGCCGTTGGCAGACTCCATGCGCACCATCCGCTCCGCGCCTCGCTCGCCCTCGTAGAAGGCCACCTCGCCGTCGGCAGACTCCATGCGCACCACCCGCTCCGCGCCTCGCTCGCCCTCGTAGTGCTGCACCGTGCCGGACTGCAAGAGGCGTCGCCGCAGATTCGCGCCATTCTCTTCGCCGCGCCGCAGTCTCCAGTGTTCGGCGCGACTCGCGCCAGCACCCGTCACTTCCGACGAGAGGCGGAGCGCCGGGCTCACCCTCGCAAGCCACGGGAAGTGGTCGGCGCTGGCGCGGCGGTCGGCGGCGTATCTGCGGAGGATAACCTCATTGAGCGTTGCCGACACCGTGACGAAGGGGTCGGCGCAGCGGCGCTGGACGAGCAGCAGCCGCATCGCCACGGCGAAGAGGGGGTCCTTGAAGCGCGCCAGGCCGCTGCGCAGGGCGAGGAGGCCGAGGCGCGGCGACGCGAGGCTGAAGGCGGCGCAGTCGGAGAAGTCGTCGACGCCCTCGAGGATGCGGAGGTGCAGCTCCGGCGGCAGCTCGCCCAGCCAGTCCGTGGGCGGGGCGTCCTCCTCGGTGCGTGCGCGGGGCGAGCGCGACATATACACACTCGAGCACTTTTTCTTTTTACCAGTATCTAAGGAGAATTCGTTTTTGTTTTTCTTGCTGTCATTGGTGGCGGCGCCAAGTAAATGTTCTTTCTTTTTAAGCAAACAAAAAGAAAATTAAAGCAAAAGAAAATGAAAAAAAAGCTCTCTGCGATTTCGGGCCCGGGGTTGTGCGTTAAAAGGAAAAAAAATAACAACGAAGTCTAGCTTAAAAAAAAAGCAACGAATGATGCTCGCAAAGCGCGCCCGATCACCCCACATTGCGTCGGCGCGAGTTGACTTTCCCTTTGCCTTTGCCTTCGCGCGAGAGCGATCACAATGGCCTTCAGCGCGATTGAAGATCTCGAGGAGTACATGGCCTCGGAGCGCACGGTAGAGCTCTTTGTCCCCGGCCGCATCTGCCTCATGGGCGAGCATTCCGACTGGGCCGGTTCGTATCGGCGCTTCAACTCGTCGCTGCTGCCCGGCATGTGCCTCGTGTCGGGCACCAACCAGGGCCTGTACGCGCGGGCGTGCCGGCACCCGTCCAAGCTGATTGTCACCTCGATCGACCAGGGTGGCAACGTCTGCGGGCCCACAGAGTTCTCGATGGATCCGCAGGCTCTCCTTGCCGCCGCGGCGACCGGCGACCACTTCTCTTACGTGGCCGGCGTGGCGTACCAGATCCTGGTGCGCTGCCACGTGTCTGGGCTGGTGCTGCACAACTACAAGACGGACCTTCCCGCGCGAAAGGGCCTCTCCTCCTCCGCCGCCGCCTGCGTCCTCGCCGCCCGCGCCTTCAACCGCGTGTACGACCTCAAGCTGACGGTGTGGAGACCTTTCCGAGATATTTCCTAGCCGCCCACCGCGCCGAGTGCCGGCGATCCGCTTCTCCACCTTCCCGGGTCGGCACCCGATACCCATCCACAGCTGTTGGGACACTTCCAAGACCACTTCCGAGACCCTTGCGAGACACTTGCGAACACTTTCCGGTCAACGCAGGTGCGCGGAGAGATGGACCTGGGGTACCACGGCGAGATCACGACGCCTTCGCAGTGCGGCCGGATGGACCAGTGCTGCGCCTTTGGTCCTCGGCCGGTGCTGATGACCTTCGACGGCGACCGGCTCTCGTATCTCTCCCCCACATCTCCCCCATATTATCTCCGCAGATCTCCCTAGATCTCCCCATATCCCCCATATCTCCCCCATATCCCCCCATATCCCCCCATATCTCCCCCATATCTCCCCATATCTCCCCCATGCCTCCCCATGCCTCCCCATGCCTCCCCATGCGTCCCCAGATCTCCCCAGATCGCCCCAGATCGCCCCACGCCTCGCAGGCGACCGACTCGACTGCGAGGAGCTGTCGCTCAAGAGCACGCTGCACCTGGTCATCGTCGAGCTGGACGGCACAAAGGACACGACGGTCATCCTGCAGCGGCTCTTCTCGGAGCCTTCTCGGAGCCTTCTCTGAGCCTCGGTGTAGGACACGACGGTCATCCTGCAGCGGCTCACAAAGTGCTACCCGGTCCCCGATGACGATGCGCAGCGAGGCGTGCACCGATGTCTCCCCACATCTCCCCATATCTCTCCACATCTGGTGGGCGAGACGGCACCTGTCGGAGCCTTCTCGAAGCCTTTCCCACAGGCGTGCACGAGCTCGTTCCCCTATCTCCCCCCTATCTCCCCCCTATCTCCCCCCTATCTCCCTCTATCTCCCCGCAGGCGTGCACGAGCTGCTCGGCGCGATCAACCAGCGCATTGTCAGGGCGGCGATGGCGGCGCTCGACTGCGGCGACATGGCGGCGCTTGGTGCGCTAACGGAGGAGGCACAGGGCACGTCCACGACGCGTCCATGACATGTCCGAGACCTGGCCGCAGGCGCGCTCATGGACGAGGCGCAGGAGCATTTTGACCGGCTGGCGACGCCGCTCTGCCCGTCGCAGCTGACGGCGCCCAATCTGCACCGCGTGTTGCGGCACGAGCCGCTACGGAAGCACATCTTCGGCGCGAAGGTACGCGATCTGAACTAATAGTTGGTATACGGCTCACGCAGTACTAAATCATGCACCGTTGGTGCCAAGGCAAAAGGCTTGCACGAATGAGTCCTTTAATCTGGCCCACTTCATGATAAACGCATCTTTGGTGCCGAGGGGGTCGGCTCGGGGACCTAGATGAGTAATGAAGATTCTCGTTTATCCTCATGAACGCGCCTTTGGTAGGGGGTCGGCTCGCAGGGGGACGGCTGCGCGCAGCTCCTCTGCCGCTCCGCCACCGACGCGGAGGCGGCGATGCGGATTGTCGAGACGGAGCTCGGCATGCGCACCATGCCCCTCCAGATTGGCGCATCGCGCCCGGTGGGCCAGGCGGTCGTGCCGGCGGCCTCCTTCTCCGCCGCCTCCTTCCCCGCCTCACGTACCACGCCGCCGGCGCTCTTCCCGCTCCTCGACGCCGACGGCATCCTTAAGCCCGCGATCCTGCTTTTGGTCGAGCAGGCAGTCGACGCCCGCCTCGCCAAGGTCGTGCGTGATACACACGCACGCACACACACACACACACACACACACACACACACACACACATCTTACACCGCTTCCCCCCGCGCGCCCGGGCCTTGCCCCTGTGTGTGTTGTGGAGACGTCTACCTTATCCTTGCAGGTCGTGATCGTCGTCTCGCCGGAGCACAAGGGCCACTTTGAGGCGCTCTTCACACCTCCTCGTCACACCTCCTCGTCACACCTCCTCGTCACACCTCCTCGTCACATGTTGAGGCGCTCTTCCGGCGGCCGCCCTCGCCGCGCGAGATGGCGCGGCTGCCGCCTCGGCTGCAGCGCTACGCCGAGAAGATCCGCGAGGTGGGCGCAAAGGTCGAGCTGGTGGAGCAGCAGGAGCAGCTCGGGCTCGGCCATGCCGTCCTCTGCGCCCGCGCTGCGCTCGAAGAGGAGGCGCGCGCACACCACACTCACACGCAACGACACAGCCCCCGGGCTTCAGATCGCACGCACGGACAGCCGAGAGCAGGTCGAGAGCGGGCAGGCAGGCAGAGGTCGACTAGTCGGACAGGCAACGCCGAGTCCCTCGGATGTACTCCCTCTCCCACACCGCTCATCCCAGTGCACCCTCGCACTTTGGATGCTGTGGTGGGACTCCTGTCGTTTAGAGCGAGGGCTGCCTGGCCCTTTCCCCGCCACCTTGTGTGTGTGGAGAAGCTTACGTTTCCGTTCCTGGCCTAAGGCGCCGACGCTGCTGCTGCTCGGCGACCATCTCTACACCACCGCGCACCCCGAGGGCACGTCGTGCGTGAGGCAGCTGCTAGCCGCCTACACGGGCACCTCCGTCATGGCGCTGCAGAGGACCGCCGAGGCACAACCTGCACCGGCGCAGTTTCTACCCGCCTCCTCGCCGCCTCCTCGGAGCCTTCTCGGAACCTTCCCCGCAGGCTCACGTGCACCGGTACGGCTGCGCGACGGGCAAGTGGGATATCTCTGGCAAGGCGAGCCATCTCTCCCGACATCTCTCCAGATCTTGGCCATACCTCGGCCATACCTCGGCCATACCTCGGCCGTACCTCGGCCATATCTCCGGCAAGGCGAGCTGGCCGACGCGGTTTGGCGACGGCGGCGACGCCGAGCCGCGGCGCGTGCACCTGACGATGCTGGTGGAGAAGCCGACCGCAGAGTTCGCCGCGACCAACCTGGCGGTGCCGGGCCTGCCCGAAGGGACGTACCTCAGCGCCTTTGGCCTCTACATCATCACCGAGACGGGTGGCCTACTCCGGCGGCTCGCCTGCACGGACGTGTCTCGCCCATGCCACGGACATGTCGTGGACATGTCCGCTAGGCGCCCTCCTCCAGTGGCTCGCCGATGCCGCCGACGCTCGAGGTGCCTCGCCGACCGCGCCGCCGCTCCAGCTCACTGAGGCGAGATGCCGCCGAGATGCCGCCGAGATGCAGCCGAGATGCAGCCGTCGCCTGCAGCCGTCGCTGCAGCTGGCCGAGGCCGAGACAGCGTCGAGATGTAGCCGCCGCACAGCCGAGATGAGCCGCGATCGGCCGCGTTCAGGCGCTCGACGTGTTGCGCGCCGAGTCGGGCCTGCAGGGCTACCTGGTCGACGGCACGCGCTTCGACATCGGCGGAGAGCCGCAGGCCACACCCTCCTCCTTTCTCTCCCCTGCCCCACGGTATCCGAACCCACCCTCCCCCACCCCACGGTACCCGAGCCCACCCTCCTCTCTCTCCGCGCCGCGCGCGGCCGGAGCACGCGCCCACGACGGCGCCCACGACACGTCCGCGGCACGTCCCCGCAGGCCTTCCTCGAGACGGTCAACGCGCTTGCGCCGTCGCTCGAGCCCGTCTTGCCGTCAGAGGTGCGGGGGCTGTCGCGGGGGCGGTCGAGCGGCGGGGCGTGAGGGGCGGGCTGCGCCACCGCCACCCGCCAACCACTCGGAGAAGGCGCGGCGATCCAGTGGTCGCTGAATGTATGGAGGACATGGAGGTGGAGTCGGGAGAGTTTGCCATGATCGCTCCCTTTGGCGCTTTGGGGTGTGCGGCTCTGCTGTAGTCCAGTGGCTAGTTACAGTGGCACAGCAGTACAAACCCGTGTGGTATTTTTTACCGTGCGAGCGCGCGCGTACGCGTCGTCCGTCGAGGCTCTCGAGGTCGAGCATGTGCACAGTGCGAGGGACGCGGGAAGCGGCGTCTCGCTGCAGCGTCGGTGAACACGGTGCACCGGGCCGTGGCCCGTGCGCCCGTGGGGGCACACAGTCGCGTGCAATGATCATCCTCCAGGCACGGCCTCCATCGCCACCTGGTTTGGTTTTGGATTGTGGCCGATTGAGGAGGAGGCGGTGTGGGGGTGGAGGGTGGGGAGGGGAGGGGCGTATTCGGGGAGACGGGAGATCGGGAGGACCCGGATGGGGTGACCTCAAAAGAGAGGGGAAGCAAATGGGGATCTGGGGCGGGGGCGGAACAAAAAGACGAAACGGAGCCTACGCAGTGGAGGGGTGCAGCGGTTTGCAAGAATGATCCAAGGGAGGCGGGCCTGAGGTGCAATGAAACGGCCCAGTCTCGCTGCTGCTGTAAGAAGGTGGGGGGTGGTGCGGTGTGGGGCACCAGCGCGGCCTCAAGTTGCTTTGACCACTTTACCGTCCGGCTGAAATCCGCCTCCCCCCCTCAGATGGAAGCAGGAAGCTTCCATCCCGGCGGTGGTTCGAATCCACACAAGCCGAAGGTGAAGGGGTGAGAGGCCCGAGGTCTGAAGCTCACCCAGTGTGGAAGTGAGGAACTGCTCGACCCTCCCGGATCATGCTGAACAAGCTCCTCTTGTAGCTCGATCGGTCACACCGCCATCACCGCGCCGACTTCTCCCAGTGAGATGATGGAGAGGGGGGACGACACCGCTCGATCTACCCTCTGGGGTCCCTCAGCGGCGTGCACCTCGATCCTGTACCGTGTTTGTTATGACCCCTCCCAATGAACACTCCAGTGAGGGAGGGTGAGACGAGATCGAGGGGTCCCGTACCATGCTGAATCGACCCTATCCTGCTGCACCGCCATGCAAGGCACGCAAGTGAGGATCTCACGCTTTGCAGCGATCCGCGGTTGCGCGGATTCGCCTCGCCACCGTGTCCTGGTTGGTCTGGAGGAGGAGTATCTCGAGCCGCGCACGTACTGGCTACTTGCTCGACTTGGCGCTGCCCTCTTCGCGTGTCGCGAACGAGGTGTTCTCTTGGCACCTTGGAGTGCTGGGGGGGGCGACAGGGAGGATGTGGCCTTGAGTTATGTGTACGCCAACTCAGGGTGTGTGGCAGCCCGCTGGCTGAGTGTCTTGTGAGCTTGTTTGTGTCTGTGTGTCGCTCGTGCGTGTCGTCATCATCTGTCCAGCGTCCACCCATACCGCGTTGGTGTCCAGTCCGAGCCTGGCTGTTCTTCACCTTTCTACCTACCTACCTACGAGGTGTGGATGGCCCCTCTCGCTTCCTGCTGCCCGACAAGCGGGGCGTGCGCAAACCCAACACGCGCGCACGCTGCTCAAGAGTGGCGCTTGATCGGTCGTACTGACCGCCGACAGATCACTCCAGACAGCAGACAGGCCGACGTCTGCACGCGGCCGGCCGGGCGAGAGGCTTGACACGATCCGACCCTGCGAGACCCTGACGCTGCTGCTCTAGCTATCAGACATGCACTGCTGGCTGCTGCCACAATGTGCGACCTGTGCTGGCCCCTTGGCGGCCTTCCCGGTCAGTGGTGAGGCGCAGTTCAGAGCTGTCGATGGCGCGATGCCGCACTGGTCCCACATTGGTAACACGAGACCACCACGTTTGCCGGTCCAAGAGAGAGGCACTGGTGCTGTCCTGAGAAGGTGCGTGGTCCCTCTTGACTGCCCATGCGCGCGAGGCTGTGTAGGCGTAGCCTCGAGAGTGCCAGCAGCCAATCCGAGGCGACGCGCATTGCGCCAAGCGTGCACACGATGGAAGGACACCTTCCTACTGGCCGTACGCTCAGGTCGTCACTGAATGCTTGATACTAAGGCCGCGAGCTATGCAGGTGATCAACTGTGCAGCATGGCACGGTCAGCAGCGCCGACCAGGCTGTCGCAAGGCGTGATAGCATGGCCGCAAGTACGCCGAATTCCCATGAAAACAAGTGAAAACTCGCGCAAAAAAGAAAAGTCCATAATCGCGTGCGGCGGGCTGGGGGACCCCATCGCCCCCCAGCATGCCCCCCCCCCGCTCTCTCCCGTACCTCAGGCTTCGATCAGCTGCGATCGACGCCCTCGAAGCCAGATCCATGCTCGCGCTGCTCGCGCCGTCGCTCGGCCTCCGCTGCCCCCGGCCGCTGCTTGCACCTCCCGCGGCGCGCGCCGCGCCTCCCTTCGCCGCCGCCACCGCCGACGCGCCCGCCGCCGACGCCGACGCCGGCGGCGACGGCGTCCACCCCGAGCTTGAGAGCCTCCAGGCGAGCTACGAGCGGCAGACAAAGACAATCAAACGGCAGGTCAAGTACATCGCCGAGCTGCAGGCGCAGGTTCAGGCCTCCACCACCGAGCTCGAGGAGGCGTTGGCCGCAGCCTCCCTCGCCGCCAGCAAGGCGGCCGCCGCGGCCGACGGAGCGGCGGTCGACAGCGTGCGCCGGCGGCAGGCGCTGATGAAGCCATCGATCGACGTGCCCTTTTCGGTGGAGGCGACCGAGGGGGCGCCGGGGCAGACCACCAAGCTCAAGGAGCCCGTCCCCGGCGGGCCCGGCTACCAGGCCCCTCTCGAGTTTGGCGCCGAGACGCCGCTGCCCGGCCGCGAGAAGGAGTATGCAGACTACAAGGCATCGAGTCTTCCCCTCCCCGCTCCGACCGCCTCACCCCCTCGCCCCCCTGCCCCCCCCTGACTGCAACCTTCCGTTGGCGTCCCCACCCAGGCGGCGGTCGCCGAGCTTGGAGACGCCGAGCCGTACGTGCCTCCGCCGATCGACGCAGAGCGGCGCAGCCGCTCTCCCGGGCTGCGCAACAACTTTTACGACGTGTCGACGGCGGACTTCAAGCGGCCGCACGGGATGCCTCGCGGCGTGCCCGCCCCCGCCGCCGGCGCGGCGCCGCCCGCCGAGGCGGCGGCGACGGGCGGTGCGCCGGCTGCTGCGCAGAGAAGCGAGTGCCCAGCGCCTAGAAGCGGAAGAGAGGTCAAGTCTTCTGTAACATCTTCCGATGTCTCGCTCGAGAGGAGACGCATTCCGCCGAGCTCCGCCGTATTCTGACGGCAGCCGTGGTATTCCCGTCCCTTCACGCGGTGCTCTGCAACTCCCGTACTCGCACCCGTACTCCCGCCCCGACCTCTGCGTACTAGGTAAAGTTCGACAGTCGCCCCATCTCTCCCCATCTCTCCCCATTTGTCGCCGTAGGGAACCGCGCGAGGGGTACGCACCCCCTCAGGGGGCCGAAGCGCGGCGTGAGGCGCGGCAGCCTAGAAGCGGAATCCGGGCTTCTGCATGGCCAACTAGCGCTCGAGTGGACACGCATTCCCCTGTACTCTCTCTCCTCGTAGCCCGTGTGCGCACGGTGCTCTCTCTCCACAAGACGGTGATCCCGCCCCCGAGGCTGGCGTGCT
>NW_005201025.1:43226-44439 GCF_000372725.1 Emiliania huxleyi CCMP1516 | reverse complement strand
GCGAGTCAGAGAATGAGAAGTGAGTTCCGGAGCGGCGGCGACTAGTGGCGGCGCCTGCGCGCCTCTTTTGTCCATGTCGGAGAGGCAGTCGGCACGAAGAGTTCCGCGCAAGACGCCTGCAGTGCTGCCATCGACTCTCCGTGCTTTCGGAGGAAGGCGCCTGGGGCGAGCCGGCGGCGGTGGCGGTGAAGACGGGGTGGGTGGGTGTAATCTGGGATGGTGTGCAGCGGGCACTCCGGCGGTGTGTCTTGGAGTGGTGAGGCTTTACAGCCGCCTTGCTCGAAGAGGGACTCGCGTCGGACGCCTGCCTGCCAGCTCTGCTCGTGCACGCGGACCCGAGCTGCGGCGCCGGCCGCTCGCACGCGGGCCCTCTGCGGCCCAGCCTCCGCGCTCGCCTCCCTCATCCGGGGAAGCAAACTCGTAACGTATGCCTCGACGACGGACGTCCCCGTCGGCGCTTCGCGGCAACTCAGCCATGTCCACGACGGAGTTTTGGGCGGAGGGAGCGGAGGAGCCGCCCGCGGAGGGCGAGTCCTTCATACAGGCGGCCGTCTTTGGAGCTCTGAAGCGAAAGCACCCTCCGCCGGAGACGCATTGGGCGCCGATGGGAGGCGCCGCCCTCGCTCCGCATATTTCCCATATATCCTCGGCCCGTATGCGCCAATCCCACCTGCTGCCTGAGCTCTGGCCCCTACACTTCCCGCCCTCCAGACCCGCGCGGAGAGATGATCTTCGCCGGCGCAGCTGCGCTGGTCATTGCGGTGGTCGGGCTGGACTACGTCTTCTCGTGGAAGCGGGTGCACAAATACACAGAGCCGCTCGTCTCGAACGAGTACCTCAAGACCGTCATGTACGCCGACCCGGAGCGCAGCTGGCGGCACAGCACAAACAACGCGGTGACAGGGCGCGATGAGAAGAAGAAGGGGGGAGCCTCCGAGACGCTAATCATGCTGGCATACTGTCTCGGATCGGTGGTGAGCTCCGTCTCCTTGGTGACGATGAGCAAGATGGTGTTTCGGCGCGGCTTCGCGTTCCCTATGACGTGCAATTTCCTCACCTACTACGTGGCCGTCCCTAGATGCCACAACTGAGCTGTCCCTCTCCCTGTAGAATAGGAGTGTAGTAGGCAGCCTTATTTTCAAATTCTGGCCCCGGGCCACTTTTTTTTTTTGGGGGGGGGGGGCGGGGGGAGGGGGGTGCCGCTGAGCGCTGG
>NW_005201025.1:41926-42752 GCF_000372725.1 Emiliania huxleyi CCMP1516 | reverse complement strand
CCTTTTTTCCAGGGCCAGGAGTTCAATTTGCCGAATTGGGACCTGACGAAGCGGAAAAACGGCCGGGCCCGCGAGCACTTTTCAAATCCAAACAAATTTTTTTAACCGCTCCCTTGAAAGCCCCCCTTTCGCCCCCCCCCCCCCCCCCACACAGGTACGCCCCTCCCCCCCAGGGTGCGGACGCGCGGAGGGAGGCGCGGCGGACGCGGCCGCCGCCGCGGATGCGACCGCCCCCCGGCTACGCGTCTGCGCAGCCGCCCGGAGAGTACCCGCCGAATGGGTACGTGCCACCGCCGCAGGGCTACGGCCCGCCGCAGCGGGTGGCGGCGCAGCGCGGCTTCGGGCCGCCGCAGCCGGGCCACCCGCAGAGGGGGGCGCCGCCCTACGGGGGCGGCTACGGCGTGCCCCCCTAGACGCGGAAGACGGAGTCCTGCGGTCCAACTGGCGGAGAGGACGGACTCGGCCGTATTCGACCGCATTCGACCGTATTCGGGCCTTGTTCGTAGCCCTCGTCCTCACGCGGTGCTCTGAAGACTCCCTCTCTTCCCGCCCCGATGCTTGTGTGTATTTTCATGACGTAGGCGTGCCGCCCCCCGCCGGCTACCCAGAGCAGGGCGTCTACCCGGGGCAGCAGGGCATGCGGGGCGCAGCGCGCGGGCAGGGGATGCGGCCGCCCTTCCCGCAGGCGCGAGATGACGACGCATACCTCGGACGCATGCCTCGGACGCATGCCTCGGCCAACCCTCGGCCCGCGCCACGCCCGCAGGGAGGTTTCGCCGGCCCGCGCGGCGCGATGGTCGACCCCTTCTTCCAGGGCCAGGAGTTC
>NW_005201025.1:26848-40651 GCF_000372725.1 Emiliania huxleyi CCMP1516 | reverse complement strand
TGGTTGGGGGGAGGGGAAGGGGGCGGTCAAGCCAGGAGCACAAGCCGGCGCCGAAGCGAGACAGCGCGACTCCCCCTCTGGGGGGGGCGGGGAAACGCGCGCGCCAAATGGCGCCCTCAGGTGGGGCAGTCGTCGCTCTCACGGCGCGGGAGACGAGCCGGGCGGCGGGCCCGCGTCCCCGTCGGGGGAGGGAGGGAGGATGGGCCGCGTGTCCGCGTGGCGGCCGGGAGCGGCGCCTCCCTCTGCTGGCCCAGTAGGCGGCGGGCCTACGTGCTGAAGACACAAACCTCGGGGCGGGAACAGGTATTGCGCAGAGTCTTCAGGGCGCCGCGTGAAGACGAGGGGCCACGACGACGGTGAATACCACGGAGTACCGCCGCGTCCAGCGGAGCAATACGTGTCCTCTCGAGCGCTGGTTGGAAGAAGAGGACCCGTGTTCCGCTTCTAGGGGCGGCTGGCCGGTGCGCCGCAGCAGCACCCTCCACGACGCCTCGAGCTGGCGCTGCTGGTCGCGCTTCTTGAGCTCGCGGTCCCATGAGGGCGCGTCGATCGTCTCGCGGAGGCAAGTCTCGAGGTATGACGCGTGCACGCGCGTGTGCTCCTCCTCGGTCCCGCCGAGCAGCCCGGCCAGGTCGGCGCTGGCGGCATGCGTCTTGTTTCGCAGCTCGGCGCAGAGCAGCGGAGGGTCGATGAGAGCCTCGCCGGCGATGGCGAGCGGCAGCGCCTCCAGCGCCGCGAAGGCCGCCTCCGGCTCCCCCGCCGGGGACAGGTCGCGCGAGTGCTCCTTGGCAAACGCCTCGAGGAGCGCGTGCGCGGGTAATCTGGGGCAATCTCGGGTAATCTCGGGTAATCTCGGGTAATCTCGCCTCGAGGAACGCGTGCATGCCGCGCCGCGAGGGCAGCGGCTTGAGGCCGCGGAGCAGGCTGCGCATCGCGGCGCGGGCGGAGAGGCCGAGCAGGAGCGCCTCCTCCGCCAACCGCTCGTGCGGCTCCCCCGTCGCCAGGATCCGCAGCTGCTCGCACCACTCGCCCGCGAGCTGCGAGCGGCACGCCATCAGCCGGCGCGCGAGGTCGCGGGGATCGATGGTGGTGTGGTAGCCCGAGGCGGCGCGGTTGAGGTAGGGGTTGTTGGGCGACCCCTGCCGCCGCGCGATCGTGGGCACAAAATACGCCTCGATCGACTCCGTCCGCGTGAGAGCGTCGAGGAAGGCGGCGCCCCCGCCGGGAGGCGCGTCCTTGGCGTGCGCCTCCCACGCCTGGCTGAGCCACATGCCCTGCCCGCGCTCGTTCATGTACTGGAAGCGCTCGAGCTGCGCCTGCGCACCGGGCGGCGGAGCGGAGTGCGTGAGTGAGTGAATTTTGGCGACATTGAGGGCCGGCCGGCAGCATTGGCGACGGCGGCTTGCGGCGAGCACCGGGCGGCGGAGCGGAGTGCGTGAGTGAGTGAATTTTGGCGACATTGAGGGCCGGCCTGCAGCATTGGCGACGGCGGCTTGCGGCGAGGGAAGTGATGGTGGCATGGACGAGGGCGGCGGCGGCACGGGCGAGGGCGGCGAGGGCGGTGGCAGCGACGGCGGTGGTGGCGTGGCGAGAGGAGACACACGGACCTCCACGCTCTTTGCCATCAGCGCGTCCCTGAGCGTGAGCACCTCTGGGTCATCCGGCCGGAGCAGGAGGTGCCTCATCTCGACTGCCGCCCGCCACGGGCGGTGCGTCGACAGTGGGTTACGGGCAGGTGAGTACCACGATGGAGGAGCGGCGACCAGAAGCGACAGCATTTCGGGAGGGCCACTGGTCGGCGTCCTTGATTATACGTTCCTTCATCCGAGCTTTAGGCCGAGGTCACGCCCCGCGAGGTCTCTTGGGTCGACAGGATCACAGCGGGAGGAAAGCGGCGAGTCGCAATTCCAGGGGTCGTTGTGGCGGGCCACCCTGTCCAGAAAGGCATGGATGCCGATCTGGGGTCTCTCGACCGAGTCTATGAATGAAGCCCTGGCCGCTCCGTGAGGCTGCCAACTGCACTCCAAGTGCTCCAAGTGCTCCCGGTGGTGGCAAGGTTAAGCAACCGAGCAACGGAGATGGTGCGGGGGTACGGGTGTTCCAGGGGGTCACGACACGCACCGACCCTTCACGAACCGAAAGGCTGCACCCGGGGAAGGCACAGTAATCCGGGCACGTGTTGGGCGCCCCATTCCGTTTAGGGCTAGGTCGGCTCAGCCCCGTCCACTTCCCTCCCACTTGGCGCGTGATGATGAGGAGATGCCACCCAGGCCAGCCAGGGCAGGGGCGGAGGGCGAGGGCGGAGGGCGGGATGGGCGCCAAGCGGGAGGGAGCGGACGGGGAGGGAGGGGCGCACAGATGGGGGATGGCGAAAGTCGCGCCGACCCCTAGTCTAGGACCCCCCCCCCCCCCCCCAGCACGTGGCACACCTCTTTACTTGTTTGCCGGGTCTTTCTTATCGGTGCCGAGCAGCCGCCTTTCGGGCGTCAAGCACGTCGCATGCGCCGATCACGGAGCGCGGCGCGGAGGAGTTGGGCCCACCAAAGGCTTTGCGCACGAGCGCGTAGAGCCACGGCTCGACGCGCTTTTGGCATGATGCCTCATGCAGCATGTTCAGCTCACTCGCCATCGAAAGGCTGCTAAGGTCGATGTTCACGTCCTTGTCCAGCACGAAGGCCACGACTGAGCGCAGGTAATTCTCTGCCGCCGCGCCGGTCAGCTGCTCGTACGCCACGTGATAGTAGCGAACGCCCGGCGTGTAGCGCAGGCGGTCGGTCCATGCGCGGTGCTCCGCGAGTATTGCCCTGATCTTCTCCTTGACTGTTGCAAAGGGGACAGCCAGTGGGGGAGTCGATGCGCGGGTTGCCGCCGCGCGCGAGGCATTCGTGTCATGCATCTTGACAGCATTGGTCTGATAATTGGATGCCACCTGCAGCAGCACCGCCTCGCGCTCGAGGTGCACGACGCTGATGTTCTCCTCAACCACGTATTTGATGAATTCGTTGACGAGCCGCGGGGGGACCTGGTCGTACATGAGCTTGTATCCGATCACCGGCGTCTCGTGACGCTTGAGGCGCGCCCACTGCGCTTCGCTGTCTGCGCGCCACTTCGCCCACGGGACAGTGGAGTAGTCGTATCCTTCGACGACTCGGTTTTTCATGTATGAGTACTTGATCATCATCTCCGATAGCCGGGATGGATTATAGCCTTGGCTTCCAGGACCTTCTTCTAGTTCTACGCCGCACTCAACCCCAGGCTGCCGCGCCAGCACGTCGCAGAACCAGGTGGAGCCGCTGCGCTGCGTCGTGAACAGGAGGTACCTGCCCGCACGAGTTTGCCCGGCGCATGCCAGCAGGGCCACCGCAGCTAGTGAGGCACGCATTGGTCGAGTGTGCGAACAGCTATATGGGCATGTGTGTCCGGCCTACACGTGTCGACGCCCGCCGAAACCCCCCCCAAACCAGAATGTTACAGTTGTACAATGACTCCCTGCACGACACTGGGCACGGAACTAAAACCAGAATTTCACAACAAAGCTCCCTCGCACGACACTGGGCACGGGACTGGCGCGCACTGGCACTAACACAGGTACACCCGCCCGCCCCCCCCCCCCCCCCGCCACAGACAGGCAACCTCATTCATTCACAATTCTGCGATTGCCGTGTGAAGAACGACCGAGATGCGCTGCTTCTACAGCCCCAGCCAGAAGATCGGCCCGCGAGGTGGGGTGCTAGCATGAGACCGATCCGTCGCAGTTCGGCTCTTGCTCCAACGAGCGCTTGCGCTTCGGCGGTTAGTGGTGTACTCACCTCCGAGAAACCCTTCGGGTCGCTCCTCATGATCGCAAACCCTGTCAGCAGAGTCCTCCTACGGGAATGTACGTAAGAGCCACATACAACGAAAAAGCTTGGCCGGCTCCAAGTGCTCCAAGTCACTCCCTACCTGCCTTTCCCATCCTGGCTCGTCGATCGCCGCCGCTCCCACCCACCCACCTTCTCCTGCCAGGTAGGTGCGGATTGTAGAAGAGCGGCTCCATTAGGGCCACAAGAATCGCACACGGGGAGCGGCTCAGGGGCCAGTAAGCCGCGGAATCGCCAAATGTCACTTGTCACAACCCGATCCACCCAGCTCCCCCAGGGGCAGGGCTGGACCCCTAGTCTGTGCCCCTGTGCTTGGGACGTTCGTGGAACTTGGAAGCTAGGGCAGACCAGTGCCATGACATCAAGATAAAAACAATAGGGAGCTCCACAAATCAGGTTCAATAAAAACAATAGTGGCGGCTGGCGGCGCTACAGCCCCGAAAAGCTGGCGAGCGCCGGCGCCGTTCCGGTTCCCGCCGACCGCTCTGCTCCCCCTGGCGGCCCGCCATGGATCGAGACGCCACTGTGGCGAGCGGATTGCGACCCGTGGAGGAGGCCCGCACGGACTTGCCCGAGAGAGTAGAGGGAGCTGCTAAAGGACCCAGCTGGATGGCCGTGTCGCCGCGCCAGCTGCGGGAGCCTCGCCGTCGACATGGAGGTCGGGAGGATGGGCGACTCGTTGAAGACGTCCGCCAGCTGCAGCACGGCGGCGTGACCAAAGACGAGCATGTTGAGGTCGTTTGCGAGCGTGTGCGAGGTGGACATGCCGGAGGTCAGCAGCGCGGCGCCGCTCGCAAAGACCTCGCCCGTGACCAGGCGGCTCGGGCTCATGGCGAGCAACGCCATGGCGACGAGGGCGCTGCCGTACACCAGAAACTGCGCCGCGCCCACGCTGCTCTCGTACACCACCCCCATCAGAAAGTGCTGGAAGGCGCGCCTGCGGTAGACGTACGCGACGCCGCCGTAGGTCTCCACCTTCTGCTCGAGGATCTCGTCCGTCAGCTCGCCCGCCCCGCCCTTCTTTGAGCTCCACTGGTAGATCTTGTTGACCTGGTTGCCCGCCACGCCGCCGTACCTGCGCGTACCAGGAGGCGTCGGACGCTGGTGTCGGAGCCACCTGCGCGGCGGCGGCGGCGGCGGCGCACGCCTGACGTGCCACATCGCCTTCAGGTGCGCCAGCTCCTCCAAGGAGCGGCGGTAGTAGCCAAAGACCAGGCAGACGCAGGCCATCGCGCCAATGGTGGAGGCGACGTACAGGCACGGGATGATGAGCCCGTAGATCTTGCGCGTCAGGATGCCAGAGACGAAAGTGGCGAGCAGGGTGCAGACGACCTGTGGCACCTCAAAGACGAAGCCCCACACCTGCTTCGGCACAATCACCGTGATGAAATCCACACTCACTGCCGGTACGCAAATACGGCGCCCCGCACGTGGTTGACGGCGTGGAAGACGATCATGTCCTGCAGCTGCGCGCAGGCGCCGCCAGTGAGCCGCGCCGCCGCCTTCTTGTGCTCGCGCTTGCGGTCCATGCCGAAGCGGGTCGCCTCCGCGTGAAGGTTGAGCAGCCTCCGCTGCAGCACGTGGCGCAGGTGAAAGCGCACGCCCGCGAGCGGCACCTGAGGGAAGCGCGGATGCATGGGGACACGTCCCGGGTACAAGCCGACGAGTGTGCCGGAGATCTAGCACGTCGACTTGGAACTGGTAGTAGAGGCGCGTCTTGGCGGTGGCGGTCGCCACCATGCCAAGGCAGAGGACGACCAGCTCAGTGCGGTCCGGCGACGCGTCGTCCTCGCAGGCCTGCTGCACGCGCAGGATTGCCACCGAGAGCAGCGTCGAGAAGACCACCGGCAGCACGCCCAGGGCCGCCTTGAAGAGGAGACAGCGCTTCACGCCATGCTGGTTGCCTGTCTTGTAGAGGAAGCGGCAAAAGGCAAAGCAGAGGCGGAAGAAGCCGACGTCCGCCCGTGTGCCGTCGGGCCACGGCATCGCCCCAATCCAGTCCTTCTCGACGGGCAGCTTTGGCGGTTCCTGCGGAGCCAGCAGCTCATCCGTCCCGCGCCAGAGGCGGTTGCGGTTGAGCCGGTACCACCGCATCTCGGCGGTCCGCTCGCGGTCGAGCGAGAGGTACAGCGACCGTTGGATCTGCGCCTCGCGCCCCTCGGCGAGGCCGTGCGCCTCCACCGGGTCGGCAAAGGCGGTGCCCGAGACAAAGGACTCGGAGGCGGAGATTGTGCTTGGCAGCGGGCTCGTCACAAAGGGAGCGCTCTCGGCAGGCGTGAAGCGCTGCAGCATGCCTCGCGCAAACCGCACAAAGGGCGACTTGGGGCTGTCGTCTCCCGTCCCTGCCGATCCCTGTGTCCCCATCGTCTGCCGCTCGCTGAAGGAGCTATCCTCGGCGAGGAGGGGCAGGCTGAGAAAACTCCCGCTCATCGAGCCCTTCTTCACTCCCTGGTTCGGCGACGGCATGATCCCAGGGCAAGAGGGACGCGCGGAGGGCGGGCGACTCGTAAAAATTCTTTTGCAGAAAGGCGGCAGGTACGACCGTGCCCGACAGTGCTATCAATCAAGTACGTTCGGTCCTTCGCGAGCGTCGGCCGTTTCCTGGCTCACGGAGCTAAAGATGTTCACGGGCCTCCACACGTCTCCCGTATGGGAAGCCCCGGGTGCTCTTTAGCTAAATAAAGATGTTCACGGGCCTCCACACGTCTCCCGTATGGGAAGCCCCGGGTGTATGTACTCGTCTAGGCAGGGGTTGGCTTCTACTGGGAATAGTGATGTGTGTCCGTACTCACAGGGGGTAGCCGGGGGCGGTATCTCGAGCCGGGTATCGACACGGCTCCAGCACGCAGCAGAGAGATTCGGGAGACAAAAAAGTGTGATAGAATTTTACAACAAAGCGTGCGAAAGAGATAGAAATAAGAATAGCGAGATAGAGGCGAGAACACAGCTACGAGACAGAAAAGGAAACAGATGCATCTCCCTCTTTTCAGCCAGGGCTTGGCGGCACTTGGAGCACTTGTTCCTCCTTTTCCCAGGGCCAATCTTCATTCTCTGCCCACACGCTTGCAACCAGAATAGCGTCGCCAATGGTGAAGTTATTGCTCATCGAGAAGTCGCCGCCATTCATGCACGCCGACCGGGGAGCATCCCCCGCCCACTGCGCCGCCGCATGCAGCGCGTCGCCGAGGGTGAACCGGCCATCGCCGTTCAGGTCGCCCCGCAGCTCCTGCTCGGTGCAAGTCGACCAGGGCAGTGGTGACTGGGGCGGCGGTAGTGGCGGCGTCAGCGTCAGCGGCAGCAACGGCAGTGGCGGCGGCAGCGGTGGTGGCGAGGGCGGCGGTAGCGGCGGCGGCGGTAATGCCAGTGGCGGTAGGGACGGCGGCGGCAGAAGCGAGGGCAGCGACGGCGATGGCAGCGACGGCGGCGGCAGCAGCGGCGGTGGCACTGCAAGGGGCCCTGGCGGGCCGGGTGGCAGCGGCGGCAGCGACTCGCTTCCGGTAAACGGGATGATGCTGCTGGCGCAGGCCTCTGCACAGAGGCCTTTGTGCGCGCCGGCTGCGGCGGCACCATCCCAGAGACAGCAGGTGAAGCTGCTGCCACCTCCGTGGTTCTTGGGGCACGCGAGGAGGGCGCCGCAAGGAATGAGAGGGCTCAGCAGGGGAGGCGGCGGCAACGGAGGCGGGGGCGGAGGCGGAGGCGGAGGCGGAGGCGGAGGCGGAGGCGGAGGCGGCGGAGGCGACGGAGCGGGCGACGGAGCGGGCGACGGCACGGGCGTCGGGGGCGGTGGGCTCGGCGGTGGCGGCGAAGGCGACGGAGGCGGCGATGGGGGCAGTGGCGGCGGCGGTTGTGGTGGCGGCAGAGGCGGTGGCGGTGGGGGATACGGTGGCTGGGGCGAAGGTGGTGCGGCTGGGGCGAAGGGAGGCGGAGGCGCGGGTGTGGGTGGTGGCGCGGCTGGAAGAGGCGGGAGGGGTGGTGATGGAGGAGGCGGGTTGGCAGGAGGCGGGGCGGGACAGCCGAAGAACTGCGGGCCGCTAGTGCACTTGTACACGCCACTTTTCAGCCGGTACGTGCAGGGCACGCACGACCCGGAGCAGTCGTGCGCGTACGAGCTGCCCGGCGTCGGAGGGAGGACGGGGTCGACGTAGTGCGATTCGCACAATGCCCTTTCCTGCTCGTCGGGATGCACCGTCGACGAGGACAGCACGCTGAAGCACCACTGCCCCCCGATTGCGCCTGTGAGCATGGTCCTTCCAGGCCGAAGATCCTGCTCTGCGCAAGGAGCGCTCGGCGGCGGGGGCGGCGGCTCGGGGTGAGGTAGCGATGGCGGCGGCGGCGGCGGCGGCCGCGGCGGCAGTGGTGACGGCGACGGGGAGGGTGGTTGATTGCTCAGCGCCGCAGCCGCCGCCTGGAAGCCGGGCACGGAGCTGGCGAGCGAGGATGCGAGCATGTCCCACTTGGGCTGGTTTACCGAGTTGTAGAGGCCGCCGGTGTCGAACGAGTTGTCGTTGAGCGACCAGTAAAAGTGCCCCAAGCCGCGATCGATGAGGTACTCCTGCATCCGCTCCTGCCACGGCCCTGTGTCGTCCCACAGGCCGCCCCACTCCCCGAGCACCACTGGGGTGCCCTCCTCGGACGGGATCAGCCCCCAATGCGTGTCCCACACCTCGGGCGTCCCTGGGTGGTTCGGGTTCTTCGAGGCGTCGCCGTAGGCGTGCGGCGACAGCACCAGCTTGCTCGCGTCCGAGAGCTCGATCGGGTGAGCGCGGTGCGGGTGGACGGCCTCGCCCCACCAGCACGTGTGGCCACTGTGTAGCCCCGACGGGTGGTCGCGGCACCACCCGCCATTGTTGGCGATGCCTTGCACGAAGATGAGCCACCGCGGGCAGCGAGCGAGCACGTGGTTGCCGAGGCGCTCGGCAGCTAGGTCCCAGTCTGTCCTGCGGTCGCCGCTGCCCCAGGTGGCGCCAAAGGGCTCGTTGTAGAGGTCGGCGGCGATGACGTTAGGAGACGCACAGTACCGCGTCACGAGCGAGCTCCACGCGTCGAAGAGCGGCTCCTCGTCCTCGCTGCGGCAGCCACCCTCCACGCTCTGGCACCACAGGGCGCTGTTGGTGTCTGCGGCGATGACGTGGATTCCGAGCATCACGTAGATGCCCGCGTCCTGAAGCCGGCGCACGAGGTCATCCAGCGCCGCCAGGCTGCGGAGCCCCTCCCACTCCCTCCCGCACGAGCCCGTCAGGGTCGGATTAGAGGCAACGTGCTCCACCGAGAGCGGCAGCCGAACGCTGTTGAAGCCGTGCCGCGTGAGGAAGGCGATGTAGTCGTCCACCGCGTATCCCGGGTTTGCCCACCCCTTGTAGAGCTCGTGCACACACGCGGTGTCGCTCTGGAATCCGAACCAGGACGCGCCCTTCAGGAGCAGCTCCTGCCGCCAGTGGCGCGCGCTCAGCGGCTGAAGCCACAGTCTTCCGCCGTCGCCGAGCACCTCGAAGGGCGTGGAGAAGTTGGCGGCCGGATCAGAGGCCCAGGCCACGGCAGGGTACGGTGGCGACGGCGAGGGCGAGGACGTCATGGCAGCGCGGCCAGCTGCCCCGCGCGAAACAAACGCAGTGAACCGCCCGCCGTCCTCTATGCGATGAATCTAGCAATAAGACCGCAGGTGAAAAGAATTTAACAAAAAAGCTCCCTCGCACAACACTGGGCACGGGACTGGCGCGCACTGGCACTAACACAGGTACACCCAGAAAGACGCGTGTAGGATGTATGTAGCGATGTCGCGCGTGAACAGGGCTTGTGGCGCGAAGTCTATGTTGCCGACGAAGCGGATTGCTGCGCGAGCGGGACGGTCGGAGGCGAGGTAAAGCATGGGACGACGACGCCGACGGCGGCGGCGGCGGCGGTGGCGTGGGCTCTCTACCCACCAACCTCGAGCTGTTGTGACGGTGGACAAGGAAACGCCGCAATTGAGACACGGCGGTTCCTGGACGTCCATGGCGACATAAGAAAACATTGCTTTCGCGGAATGTGCCTGAGGGAGGGTGTAGAGGATGTAGAGTGTAGAGCGCTGTAGAGCTGTAGAGATGTAGAGCGCTCTGGAGCGCTGTAGAGCTGTAGAGCTCTACATCCGCCGCGTGACGAACTGCCTGCGTTGTAGAGCGATCCCCATCGGGCCGCATGAGCGGCCACGCCTCGCAGATTCGTTTCTCGCGCCTGGGTCAGGCGCGCGGGGCATCCCCCGGGTCGCTCGACCAGCGATCCGAAGAGTGGCCGCTATGAGAGGGAAAGAGCGGGGCCCTCGACGCCTCAGTCCGGCCCTCCGAGGGGGGAAGGGAATTGCGGGGTCCCCACGGGCGCCTCAGTTCGGCCCTCCCGAGGGGGGGAGGGGAGCCAGGAGGTGGGGGGATCGGGGCGGTGGGGAGGGGTCTCGGTTTCGTGTGGCTAATACTTGCCTTTCGGGGAGGGGCCTCCGTTACGGCGCAATTTAATGGAGTTTTCTTCTCTTTTTAGAGGGGCTTGCGGTTGTAAAATTCTTTTAAATTCTTTTTAGACTCGCTTCAGCTGGCGGGACGGCTCATACAAGGAGCTAGAGATGTGCTCGATCCCGTCAGCTCGACGCTGACGGGACGCTTACGCATGTTGTTCGTGATAGCCCTGGCGCTGACCACATACGAGATCTTCTCAGTCAACGAGCTCCGCGACAGCATCCAGCGAGCCAACACGTCAACGCTGTCACTCCTGCTCGCCGAGCATGCCACCTACCGGCTTGGAGGCTCGCCTCTGGAGATTCACGGCCGCCTCCGAGTGCAAATCTCCGGCCGGGAGGGCACTGTTGTTGACGCGGCTGGGCTCTCGCGTGCGTTCATCGTCGCCGGCGGAGGCTCGCTGGAGCTTCGCTCGCTTTCGGTGATCCGCGGCGTCGCAAACGCCTCAGACACAGACGGAGGCGGAGGCTGTGTGGTGGTCAGACCAGATAGCGCGCTGCGCGCCACCGACGTCCTCTTTTCTGAGTGCGCGGCAGTTACCCAGGAGCGTGGATGGATGGCTGCCGCCGGGCATACGATGGCCCGCAACGCCCTCGCCGACTTCAATATCCGAGGCGGCGCGGACGGCGGGGGCACGGATGCGCAAGGCGGCGCGATCGCATCGCATGGGGGCACGATCTGGCTCGAGGGGTAGCCCGCCGACATGCCCTCTGGAGGTATCATACGCAAGCGCCATGAGCAGAGGCCCTCCCTGGTCGCAGGTGCACGCTGCGCAACGCGTCGGCCCTCGATGGCGGCGCCATCTTTGTGTGGGGAGGCTCGCTGCTCATCGAGCACAGCCGCTTCCTCGACTCCTCCGCAGCTCGCGAGGCCGGCTGGTGCGGTTCTCCAGCGCTCCCGTTCACTCTCTCTTACCCCGTCTGTCTCACCGCCGTATGCACCGCCTCTCTCCCACGCTCGTCTCACCGCCACGCACCGACTCTCCGACACAACCTACCACCGCCCCTCCTCCCACCACCGCCCCTCAGCATCGCCATCCTCGAGGGCGCAGCAGCGGACGTCCGTAACGCGACGCTGCGAGGCTGCTCCGCCGGCGGCGACGGCGGAGGGATCTTCGCCGCCGACGGCGCTCAAATGGTCCGCCTCGCCCCTGCCGCCGCATCCCTCCGCCTCGCCCCTGCCGCCGCATCCCTCCGCCTCGCCATTGCCGCCGCCACCCTCCGCCTCGCCCCTGCCGCCGCATCCCTCCGCCTCGCCATTGCCGCCGCCACCCTCCGCCTCGCCCCTGCCGCCGCATCCCTCCGCCTCGCCATTGCCGCCGCCACCCTCCGCCGCGCCCCTGCCGCCGCCACCCTCTGCCTCGCCCTCCCACCGCCCTCCGCCTCGCCCTCCCCACCACCCTCCGCCTTGCCCTCTCCACCATCCTCCGCCTCGCCCTTTCCACCACCCTCCGCCTTGCCCTCCCCACCTCCGCCTCGCCCTCCCCACCACCCTCTGCCTCGCCCTCAAGGTGCTCGCAGATTCGTTCGTCGAGGAGTGCACGGCGGAGGGCAGCGGCGGCGCGCTCGCCCTCGACGGCGCGTTTGTGGAGGTGCACCGCAGCGAGCTACGCGCCTGCATGGCGCTCGAGTCGGGCGGCGGCGTGTGGGCCTTCAGCGGCATGGTTTCCGCATCCGACCTGCGGCTGCAGGGGTGCGGCGCCGAGGAGGACGGCGGCGGCATGTACTTGTTGCACGCGTCGGCGCGGCTGCTGCGCACGAACATCGAGGGGTGCGCCGCCGGCCGCTCGGGCGATGGCGACGGCGACGGCGGCGGCCTCGCGGTCCACGGCGGCACGCTCACCGCCTCGGAGGTGCGGGTGGTGCGCTGCTCGAGCGTACGGGACGGCGGCGGGATGCACATCGGCTCAGGGGCGCTGGTGGTGCTGACCGCGTCGCTCGTGCAGGAGCGCCTCACCGCCACGCACCGCCTCCCTCCCACACCTCTCTCCCACGCCTGCCTCACCGCCGTACACCACCACCGCCATGCGCCACCACCGTCATGCACCACCACCGCCATGCACCACAGGAGTGCCAGGTCTACCTGGTGCGTGGGCGCGGCTCTGCTGTCTTTGTCGACCGCGCCGGCGCGCTCGAGCTGGCCAACTCGTCCATCCTGCGCTGCCACTCGCGCCTGTACGGCACGGCGTACGTCGAGGGCATCCCGACGCCGAGCCGCGGCAGCGAGCTCGCCCCGAGATCCGCCGAGGGGAGAGATCGGCCGAGCGCTGTAGGCAACCTGACGTTGAGCCACGGCTCCGAGCTCGCCGACTGCGACGGGCACGACATGGGCCTGTCGGGCTCCTCAGAGGACTCGCGGAGGGGGGGCGTGCTGTGGATCCGCCACGGCGGCGTGGCCCGCTTGCTGCGCTCCCGCGTGGCCGACAACCGCGTGTACGACCTCAGCGCGCCAAAGACCTTCTTCGCCGTGGCGAGCGTGGACGCCGGCGCGAGGCTCGAGGTCTTCCACTCCCTCTTTGAGAACAACTCGATCACGTCCGTCACCGATGACGGCGACGCGGCGGGGGCGCGGCTTCGGCCGGCGAGAGCGCCCGAGATGGAAGGAGACCGCTCGAGGCTGTAGGCGCCGCGGCAGTGTACGTTCACTCAGGCGGAGAGCTGCTGGCGGTGGGGATGGACGTGGAGCTCGCTTGTGGCGCGACACGCAACCCCGCGATCGACATGGACGGCGGGCGGGAGGAGGGAGCCGACGCACCCCCGTCGCTCTCGCCCGAGGCCGCCGCCTTTGCCGACTACCACGGCGTAATTGGCCCAATCTCGCTCCCGGCCACGCAGCCCGCGCCGCCCGCTGTCCGGCTCTTTGCGCTGCGCGCGTGGGTGACGCCTGCGTGCGAGGTGCGGAGGAGCGCCGCGCAGGTCCGCCTCGCCCCTGCCGCCGCCTCCCTCCCCCCCGCTCTCTCCACCACCTTCCCCACCGCTCTCCGCTTCGCCCTCCCCACCGCCCTCCGCCTCGCCCTCCCCACCGCCCTCCGCCCCGCCCTCCCCACCGCCCTCAAGGTCGAGGCCCTCGTCCTGCGTGGGCAGAGGCCGGCGCGCTGCGACGCCGACCCGGCCGTGTGCGCCCCGCTGGCTATCTGCTCCGATGAGGCGGTCGTGGGCGGGGGCGGGCTCACGGCCCCCTCGTGCAGCTGCGAGCCGCCAAACGTGCCCGCCTCGGGCGCGCCGGACCGTGGGCTGGCAGCCGTTCTGCCCGAGTTTGGCTGCCTGACGCCGCGCTTCGCGTCGGACGTCACCGTCCTCGACCGCGCGGGGACCGGCGTGCCCCACATCGTGATGGAGCTCACCAAGACGTCCGAGAACGAGCGGGCCACCCGCTCGCTGCTCCTCCACGTCGGAGGCACACAGGAGGCGACGCTGCGGTGCGGCACCCACCGAGACCCCCCCCCCCCCACACCCTTTTTT